>NC_025702.1:9932413-9949440 GCF_000633955.1 Camelina sativa | reverse complement strand
CCCCCCACCCAGAAAAAAAAGATTAAAAAAATGAACTTTGTTTTAACATCTGCTTGAGCGCGAGAGGTTCTTTGATTCCAGGATTCTCGTGCCCCGAATCCAATCATATAATTATTATTATTTAGCTCTCTTCTAAGGCTTTTTTTGTAATCTGATCTTGGGAGGATTCGAGATATCGATGGATGGTGATCGGAGCGAAGAGCATCATCATGATATAGAGATCGAAGGTCATCATGGTTTCGAGAGGAAGATATCTGGGATTCTCGATGATGGATCTGTCGGGTTTCGACAGCCTCTTCTCGCTAGGAATCGAAAGAACACTACTTCTCAGATCGCTATTGTCGGAGCTAATTCTTGTCCCATCGAAAGCCTTGATTACGAGTCTGTGTTCTTCTCCCTTCTCTTTATGAACTCTTTAATTCACTTCTTTTGCTGGATAAAGTTTTTTTTTTTTTTTTTAATTTGGGAATTAGACTTTTAATATTCAGAAATGTTTTCGATTACATTATAAAACATCATCTCAAATTTGTGTTTCGCTTGTATGTTATGAGTCTATGAAGCTTCGGTGTCTTGTTCTATTTGTTTGGTAGTAATAGAAATAAAAAAAGAATCAAGGAATAACGTTTTTGGGTCCCATGTACTTTTTTAATCATTTTTATTCAATGATCACAAAAAAAAAAATTGAAGCTTTTGAAACTTTTGGCTTCTGGGTCATCATTGCCACTGAGCCAAATCTCACCTGGATATAACATAGTCTTAGTACTTTGACGAAAGTGCAATGCTTTTTGGGGCTTTTTAAAGATGATATCTTATTTTCAGACAGAACTGACTTTTTTTTTCTGTGTCTCTCTTATTGCTGTACTTATGTTACATATACCAGGGTGTTGACTTGTAAGCTTATTTGTCAGGATCTTTGAGAATGATTTTTTCAAGCAAGACTGGAGGTCTAGGAAGAAGATTGAGATACTTCAGTATACGTTTCTCAAATGGGCGCTTGCTTTTCTTATTGGTTTAGCCACTGGGGTTGTTGGCTTTTTGAATAACCTTGCTGTTGAGAATATAGCTGGATTCAAACTCTTGCTTACCGGCAATCTCATGCTCAAGGAAAAGTAAGTTTTCCTTTCATTGTTCAGAATTTCTTAATACAGCTATGAGAGTTAAGAATCATAGTCATAGCAATATATGTCTGAATAAATTTACAATGTGAAATTGGAGGCTCAGAATGATGTTTGACAGCCGAATCTTTCTCTAAAACTGCAGATACTTTCAGGCATTTTTTGCATTTGCTGGCTGTAACTTAATTTTGGCAACTGCTGCTGCTTCACTCTGTGCTTTTATTGCTCCGGCGGCTGCAGGATCTGGTATACCTGAGGTTAAAGCATATCTCAATGGTATAGATGCTTACTCAATATTGGCTCCAAGCACCCTCTTTGTTAAGGTAGGATCCTAAACCATTTTTCCAAGCATCTTTGTTGTTCATTTTGAATTAAGCATTTGTTTGTGGGTGGAGAATATTATGTTAAGACGTATTCTTTGTAACCTTTTCTATTATGAAATATATCGTATTGGCAGATCTTTGGATCTATATTTGGAGTTGCTGCCGGTTTCGTAGTTGGAAAGGAAGGGCCTATGGTGCATACTGGTGCTTGCATAGCTAATTTACTTGGACAAGGAGGTTCCAGAAAGTATCGGCTGACTTGGAAGTGGCTCAGATTCTTCAAAAACGATAGAGACAGAAGAGACCTGATCACTTGCGGGGCTGCTGCTGGTGTCGCAGCTGCCTTCCGTGCTCCAGTTGGGGGTGTGCTTTTCGCTCTTGAAGAAGCTGCTTCATGGTGATTTTCTGTTTCTATCTAACTTCTTATAATTTAGGAGTGATACCTTATGCAGATGTGGTCATATTATAGTGGGAAGACTCTGAAGTTATATATATTAGGTTATTAGAGCTGATGCTTTATAATGCAGTAAATGAACATTTCAAAAGTAGGACAGAGTAAGCTTCTCCCCATACAGAAAAAGTATTAATAAAGTGCAAAATGTTTGTCTAGTTTAAAACATAAGTCACGCAGTTGTAGCAGTGGTGTTATATGCAGATGGCAGTTAGTAAGTGAGAAACTCTAGGTGATACAGAGTGTAGACTATTTTGCCTATATTTCTATATCAAACTTGGGAAAAAACTTATGTCTCACTTTGTTAAACTTGTTAGGTGGAGGAATTCCCTTCTTTGGAGGACTTTCTTCACTACTGCAGTTGTAGCAGTGGTGTTACGAAGTTTGATTGAGCTTTGTCGATCTGGAAGATGTGGGCTGTTTGGGAAAGGAGGTCTCATCATGTTTGACGTAAACTCAGGACCAGTGCTTTATAGCACTCCAGATTTGCTAGCAGTAGTATTCCTTGGAGTTGTTGGTGGGGTGCTTGGAAGCCTTTATAACTACCTTGTAGACAAAGTCCTCCGCACATATAGCTTAATAAACGAGTATGTCACTTCTCAACGAGTTAACTCTTTCATAACTTCATTTTCTGACTACTCCCTATTAATTTGTTATTTCCATAACTTGCAGGAGAGGTCCGAGATTCAAAATTATGCTTGTTATGGCAGTTTCTGTTTTGAGCTCGTGTTGCGCATTTGGTCTTCCATGGCTTACACACTGTACCCCATGTCCTATTGGCATAGGGGAAGGAAAGTGCCCAAGTGTAGGTCGATCCAGCATCTATAAGAGTTTCCAGTGTCCTCCAAACCATTACAATGACCTTTCCTCCCTACTTCTCAACACCAATGATGATGCAATCCGCAATCTATTCACATCGAGATCTGAAAATGAATTCCATATCTCCACCCTTGCCATATTCTTTGTTGCAGTATACTTCCTTGGCATCATAACATACGGCATAGCCATACCCTCTGGACTTTTCATTCCTGTCATTCTTGCTGGAGCATCTTATGGAAGACTAGTTGGTAGACTACTGGGTCCACTATCTCAGCTTGATGTAGGTCTGTTTTCTCTGCTTGGAGCTGCTTCCTTCCTTGGAGGGACGATGAGAATGACGGTCTCTCTGTGTGTCATACTGCTTGAACTTACAAATAATCTCCTGATGCTGCCATTGGTCATGCTTGTACTCCTAATCTCAAAAACGGTTGCAGATTGTTTCAACAGAGGAGTCTACGACCAGATTGTAACAATGAAAGGACTGCCATACATGGAAGACCATGCGGAACCGTACATGCGCAATTTGGTTGCAAAGGACGTAGTTTCTGGATCTCTCATATCATTTTCTAGAGTTGAAAAGGTCGGAGTAATATGGCAGGCTTTAAAGATGACAAGACATAATGGTTTCCCTGTAATTGATGAGCCACCTTTCACAGAAGATTATGAGTTATGTGGGATTGCCTTGAGATCCCATCTCCTTGTCCTTCTCCAAGGGAAGAGATTTTCGAAGCAGAGAACAACTTATGGTTCCCAAATTCTGAGAAGTTGCAAAGCCCGTGACTTTGGCAAAGCAGGATTAGGTAAGGGGCTGAAGATTGAAGATTTGGATCTTAGTGATGAGGAGATGGAGATGTATGTTGATCTCCATCCCATCACTAACACATCTCCTTACACTGTGCTTGAGACTCTGTCTCTAGCTAAAGCAGCTATTCTTTTCCGACAACTTGGCCTTCGCCACTTGTGTGTGGTGCCCAAAACACCAGGGGTCAGTATCTCTCTCTCTCTCTCTCTCTCTCTTTCTCTCTCTCACTTGTTTATGGTTCTTACGAAAATGTTTTTTGTATCGCAGAGACCGCCTATTGTTGGAATTCTGACAAGGCATGATTTCATGCCGGAACATGTCCTGGGACTCTACCCTCACATTGATCCCCTCAAGTGAATACGGTTAGCCCTTCTAGTTTTCGACTCTTTATTGCTGCCTGCATTTGGTTTCTATATTTGTTTATCAATCTAATGCACTTTAGTTTTTTTTTTTTCAGGTAGACAAGGAATGGAGAAACAAGTCCTTAAGAGTTTTCTAAAGATCGACGATGTAATAATATGTGAATATCAATAAGTTAAAGCCCAGATGACCAAAATGGTCACTTCGGCAATTAGTTTATTTCAATTATTCGTTGAGATTGATTATTGGAAAACAGGGGAAGGATCAAGGATGATTGTGTCATGAGGTGAATTGGCTGATACGAGTTTTTTGGTTTTTTTTTTTTTTTTTCAAGTCGAAACCAAATATTTATTCAAAACAAAAATAGAAAAGAAGTTTCCACATGTTGTGTTATAAGCCCATATCAATTTTGCTCTGATCTTCTGTATCAGTGGGTGCCTAGGTATTATTGGTGTTTTAAGTTCTTGGTTTCATACACAAATCTCTCAGCTTAATCTTCACTGATAGCAATAAAAGCCTAACTTAACTTCATTAAACTCATAACACAAAAGTGAAAGGGGAGCATATAATGCATTGATCTGGAGCACACTAATCCACTCTTATGTTCTTTCTATGTAAATCCAAACCAGTACCTTTCATACCAAAATAGAGTTAATGACACCACAATTCTCGCAGACATAGCGAACCAGAGATAGATAAAATATATGTCCTGTGCTGACTCTGAGTTCTAAGCTGCGGCTTTTGATATTCATGTTTTATATTCAACAGGCTTGAGAAATATACAAAAACCGGGTTGGGAATAAGGATTCACTGCTCTCAATATAGTGTGCGGCGGTTGAATGATTCCATCGTTAAATTGGCTGTAAAAGCTGGAATCGAGTTGAACTTTCTTATGAATATTTCTATCTGCAAGTAACACACACACAGAATGAGATTGCACTCTAAACTAAGAACATACCGTAGTTACCAAGGAAAAAAAAAATATGTCTGCACTTTACCTGCTTCGCTATCTCACCCTGAGAGGCATACCCATTGTTCTGAAGGAGTTAAATCAGTATCAGTTAATTAAACTGAGATAACAGCTTTAAATGCAACATGTCAAAGCTCTATATGTTGCAAGAATCACTTACTAGAATACTGGTGTTTCCTGACTCGTATTCAAACTCGAGTTTTTCATCATCATTTTGAGCATATATAGATTGGAGGGTAAACCGAGTCACCGGGATTCCATTGGGACGCTGATGTTCATCCATTACAATCTGCCAGAGTATTCAAAAGGAATTCACAAGGTTACAAGTACTATAGATGAACAAGAATTTATAGTCATCTATCTACACAAATAATGGAAGGTTAGGCAACTAAACACAGTAAAGCTGAACGCCTTTTTGCAACATATAACCCCCAGTTCATCACAGAGTATTGACCATTACATTTTAGAACTTGATAGTCAACATTATCAGTTAAAAAAAAAATACGACAAAGAAAGACATTTAAGTGCTGTGCTACGATATAAGCAAGTGACATACCTTATATCCAAAAAGCTCACAACAAGCTCTTCTAAACACGGAAATTCTATCAGCGAAAACAGTTTTGTACCTGTTACAAAGACGCACATGGTTCAGAATGAGAAAGCAAGGGCATAGCCGCAAAGAGTGTTAAACAAATAAAAATCAACAACATACCTCTCTTCACGTTTTTCAAGCGTAGCAATTTGTTCTTTTAGTTGAGCAATCTTTCCAGTTATATGAGAGTCAACTAGCTTCCCAGCATCTCCTGAATATATATGGAAATATAGTCAGAAAAGCTTACGATGTAATTAGAATAACAATTTTGAAATA
Source organism: Camelina sativa (assembly GCF_000633955.1). Taxonomy (NCBI): domain Eukaryota; kingdom Viridiplantae; phylum Streptophyta; class Magnoliopsida; order Brassicales; family Brassicaceae; genus Camelina; species Camelina sativa. The sequence goes on along the minus strand of NC_025702.1, from coordinate 9,943,732 downwards.
CTAAAATGTTTCTTCTCTAGCTTTCCTGAGTCAGGCCAACAGCAAGATTTTTTGGCCTCCCTATTATATCTCAAGAACCACAAATTCTGATGCAGACTAGTTTCCAAGAGAAATTAAGGACGCTTCTCCAGCTTGTATTGAGTTATATGGTGAGTGTGAAATTAAATGGTAGACGTGTGGCAACCCCAGTATCAAAAATAGGAAAAGGTTGACAATTAGAAATTTACCAGACTGGTTCTTCAATTCTTCAACAGCTTGAAGTCTTTCTTTTGCCTTCTGCAACTCAGCCTGTAAAGCCTCTATTGTTTGTTTTGCCTCATTTTCAACACCAAGAGTATTCACCATGCGCAAAACCCTTGTATTTGCAGCAGAATAATCACCATGACCCAGCTGCCAAATAAAAAGGAAACAAAATAGATGCTAATATTCCAACCAAACTCTTGGGTACAAGTTAAGGGTCCTAAATAGTACATCTGTTGCTTTTACAATATAAAACATGTCATGATACCTAAGTCAACATAAGATGCAGGACATTAAAGTCACCATTCACCCTTAAAAGCTTATAAATTCATTTCGACCATGGTAGATAAAAGTTCCATAAGCAATTTTTTTTCTTTGGCAATCTTCTTTTGCAAGCACACATATCTGACGTCTGTACCTTTGACTCCAGTAAAGAGATCTCGGAACGAAGACGATCACTGTCCCTTTCCAGCGACTTATTCCTCCTTGCTTCATCGACTAGTTTCTCATTTAGAAGTTCTATTTCACTACGTAGGCGATTATTGACATCCTTCAGTTGACTTAGATCATTCTCCAAATCCTTAAGATAGTTCTCCTTCTTTGCAAGAGAAGATTCAAACTCCTGTAAATATAAGCAAACTAAGTAATCCTTACCCTTCCAACAGAAAAGAAGTAAATTCTTCAAAATAAGAACACTGTAATTCCAGAACCTGAATAAGGGTTCCATCTGTGGCCCCAGCCCCAGGCACAGATCCTTCACTGGTTGACTTCCTTAATTCATTAACAACAGCTTTCAACTGTTCTTTCTCCTCCGTGACCAAAGAGAGCTTTATTACAAAATTAAAATCTGTCACTAATAGTGCAACAAAAGGATAGAAAATTTTATAACTTATCTTCAGTGAGTCACTAGCAATGTAATCCCCTTAAATTGTGATAGTTTCATGATTTAAAAAACAAGGACGTTTGCTACAAATTCTAACAGTAGACTACACACGTTATCATTTATCCTGAAAGGACATTATATTTTCAATAAATCAGCTCATCATAGGTTTGTGATAGACTCATGGCAATTGCACCAAATCTTACAATTGAATACACTCGTTAGGAACAAACAGACTTTCCCCATTTATAGAGAAACTAAATGTCTAATTGATAACCAACCCAACGTGAACATCCAAAAGTACATGGGATATTATCCCAGGAATATCGCCTCTAACTACATTGCTTATATGATTATATCAGCTACTTATGAATGCAAAAATCAACATCAACATGAAATTACAGAGATGAGTTAGTAATATATACAAGCAGACAGTGATACCTAAAAAACCAAGTAAACAATCAATAAACAAAAATATTGAATCTAAGATGATGAACATTTGAGTGCCACCAATTAAAAATGTTATCCTTTATTCCCCGAGAATCAAAACTCCACTTAAGAGGCCTAAATAGAGGCCATCGAAATTTAAAAATGCACTTGTGACCCCTTAGACAGCAGAAGGAACAATTTTCAATCTTACCATTACTTCAATCCTCTTCACATCTGTTTTGAGAGCCTCAGATTTCTCTTTCGCTAATGCAGCCTCAGTTTCAGCACTCTGTCTGCCAAGTTGTGTAGCCTCCAGAGCCACCTCCAGTTGTTTAAAACGTGTATTTGCTTCCTCAATCTTCATAGAGCTTTGAACCACCTCACTTCAAAGACAGAAACACAAGTCACTAGGAAGTATCATAGATACATGTTGTCAACTCAGTGGTAAACTGGAAATCAGTATTCTAGATGCTCACAGGCCCAAACATGACCTGCTAGTCTCACAAGCTAGAATATCAGTAAATATAAAGCTATATCTGGAAAAAGTGGTGTTGCCAATGTCTTTGATAAATACTATCTAGGTCACCAAGGAAAAGTCAGGAAAATGTCCCCCATAACAACCATCTCAGTCTTCTGCACATACTTTTTCATGGAAACTATAATTATTCGAGACAATATCAGAAGAAGACTCTAGTGAAACGATAAAATCTGTACTTACTTCTGTAGCGTCGAGACTTTCATAACTATGTCATCAGGACAGGATACACCAGGAATGTCATTTAGCAATGACTTCCAAGAGGACAATTCATTGTTCAACATCTCCATGCTTAGCTGCAATTCATGCATTTTTGATAACTCTGACTCTGCCCTCTCCCTACGGCTATTTTCTTCTAGCAATTTCACTTTCAACAACTCAGCATCTACGTGCCGTGATTTTAACTTTCTAGCTTCTCGCACTTCAGCTTCCTGATCAAATTATCAGGAATCAAAATCGAGATGTAAAACAAAAAAAAAACTAAATAGACATTACATGGAAGGTATAGAAGTGGAAAGTAATATCTACAAATGGTACATGTCTTCAAAAGATGAAAAATATGTGAGTGCATAACTATTACATGAAAAAAAATCATAATTCAGTACCTCAAATTACTTGAAAAGTAATCTCTTTTACCTAGGACTTGTCTTAGATAGCCAAGTAAATAAGAAGAACCTTTTTAAAAAACGTCTAAAAGTAAATTTGAGTGTTTATAAAATTTCATAATTTCTTAGCTTGGTTTGCTGCTTATGAAAGACATAGGATCTCATGGTCATGTAATCAAGAACGAGTACAGCTTCTATTGATGAATAAAACAGAGGGTTACAATCAATGTTCTGACCACTTTCATACTCATTTTCAATAACCGATCCACCTTATGCTGGAACAACTTTGTAAAATCATTACTCGGGTATACTAAGAACAGGTAAAACTTACATAGCTTTTAACTTCCTCCTGAAGATGTTTAATTAATACACTGTTATCTGAAGAAGATGCTGTCTGTGAAGTGAATGACGACAGCTTCTTATCTACTTCGGTCTTTTCTTGCAAACACTGCAAAATAAGAATCAAATGAGCCGGCAAAATCAATTGCCAAAACAAATGATAACTTACGATTAGCGTTATTACTTGTAAGATGCAAGTCAAATATAGCTTACCTCGTCAAATTTGAGTTTAAGATGCTCTAGCTGTGATCTTAAAAGATTTGATTCCGTCTCTGCGTTTTGTGCCCTACATTGCATCCTTTCAAGCTAAAAGCAAAGGAATAGAGATGCAAATACGGTGATTGCGTGAGAAACCAAAAACAAAACTTCAGTCAAGAAATCAAGTTTCACAATTAGTACTTACATCTGCACCAATCCTAGAGACAGAAAGCTTTGCTTCTTTACCCAATTGGGCAATATCATTGTTGAGACGTTTTTTCTCCCTGTCAACACTTCCAGATAGCTGAGTTAGTTTATCCTCCAAAAGTTTAGCTTTTTCTTCAGCTGTTGCAGCAGAAGACTCTGCTTTCTTTCGAAGGTTCATTTCATTTTGAAGTTTTACCTGATGTCAAGTCAAAAGAGGAAAACGATAATGATATTAATACCAATGACAAATTTCTTTGAAGGAAGGTAAACAGAATTAGCCCATAGTAAACAAATCAACCTCCAGTTCATGGCAAGATTGAAGTTCTTTGGTATACCGCTCTTGGGAATTGTTGATCTCCGTAAGGAGCTGCTCTTGAAGCATCTTTTCACGCCCTTTAGCAGCAGCCAGTTCTTGCTTTGAGTATAATAAATTATCTCGTAATTGCTTTCTCTCCGCATCTGTTGTAGTAGAACAACAAAAACAAATTCGTTAGCAAAATATTTTCCCAATAGTAGCAAAAGCAAAAAGAGAAAGACTCACTAAAACATTCAGAATCAAGACCCACTCACCTGCTTCGCTGAAGTTGGCATTTAGAGTTTGTAATTGAGTCTGATATTCCTGAACTTGCTTCTCCGCTTTGCTAAATGCATCTAAAACATCAGCTTTAACCTAAAACAAGTCGGAAAATAAACAAAAAAAATCTCAGATTCGCTAATCTTCGTCAGATTAAATGTGTATAGAGGCTTAGAGGAGAGATACGAGTAAAATAAATAACCATTTGGCGACATTGATAGGTGCAAAGGTGTTGATCGGACTGATCATTAGAAGTTTGCAGCGGAGCAGGAGCAGGAAGAGGAGAATCTTCGTAGATGACTAGCTGATTCCCGGAACCAGAGGCGTTGGCGGAGATAGGGCTACCTCCAGCGTCGGATTTGAGCCTTTTCGGCGGCGGACTTCTCAAAATCATGTTTGCGTCGTAAAATTAGGGTTCCGTTGTCAAGGAAGCGAGAGATGAATTCAGGATTTGAAATGCAGAAGCGCCACTTTTTTNTTTTTTTTTTTTTTTTTTTTTTTTGTGTCTTGAATTTGATGAGAGAGCGTGAAGAGTGAAGACGGAGGAGGGAAGGAGCCGGACGGTCTCGTTAAAACTTAAAAACAATAACCAGCAAAAAAAAAAAAAACTACAAGACGGGTAAAGATTAATGGGCTAAGTTAATGGAGGCCCATTTAAACAATTCCCGCACGTGCAAATGTAATGACACGAGAATGCGAGATCGTCTTCTTCATTGTAGCATTAGGGTTTATTAAAAACTCAGATTTTTAAAACATAACCGTCGAATCGAATGCAAGGTCATTTTATCACAACCCACGATTCCGATTACAGAACACTAGTATCAAGCTTCCAAATCCAGCAACTGTCTCTAAGAAGCCATGGTGGGACACTCTCGAGTTCAAGTTAACAAACCTCACAAGACTAAATTCTCCTCTAAATCTTCTCGCAACCTCCACAGAACCTCACGCCAAGGTATCCTCAACGTTTCCGTCTCTTTGAATCTTCAGATACTGAAAAAAAAATCTTCCAAAATTGATCCGTTTTTTATGGAATCAGATGGTGGCAGGATTGGGAAATCGGATAGTAGCTATGTTAAAGGTGCTAGAGCTGCTCGTGTTCAGCGTGACAAGATGCTTCGAGAGCAGAAAAGGGCTGCTGTTTTGAAGGAGAAGAGAGCATCTGGAGGATTAAACATTGCTCCTCGTGTTATCGTCAGTGTTTGTTTACATTTTTGTTGCTGTTTTATGTGTGTTTGTTTGGGAATTAACCTTATGTTTGTGTTTTCTATTGATGATAGGTCTTGTTTCCCCTCTCTGCTTCTGTGGAATTGAATTCACTTGGTGAAGATGTTTTAAAGTTACTAGCTTCTGATGGTTTTGGTATTGCTTCTTCAACGGTTGCATCTTCTGAGTATAAGCTAAGAGCAACTGTATGTGTATTTTATTTCTGATAGTCTTTGGTATACTAAGATTGGTTTATATGTATATACATCCACTGCTGAAATCTAATCCTTGTTGGATCAATGCTGTGAATAAAAAAATATCACAGGTGTTAAAGGCGCCTCATGGGGATCTTTTGACATGTATGGAAATGGCCAAGGCATGTGATTTATTGTCTGCATTTGTTGGTTCTTTCTGTGAGCAGAGTTTGTCATAGGTGCTTACTGTTTTTTTTACTACTGGTAATAGGTTGCTGATTTGATGGCTTTTGTAGCATCTGCAAGTTCTCCATGGGAAGAGAAGAAAATTAACTTCATAGATTCTTTCGGAAGTCAGTGTCTTTCTGTGCTTAGATCAATTGGTCTACCAAGTACCACTGTGTTGATCCGTGTATGTTCTTGCTGCTCTATATTTTAATAGCCACCAGCTCTCAAATTTTGCTTGTAGTTGAACTTCTCATGGTCGTTTTGCATTATTGCAGGATTTACCTAGTGATTTGAAAAAGAAAAATGAGATGAAAAAGATGTGTGCCTCTCAAATTGCTTCTGAATTCCCTGAGGATTGTAAGTTTTATCCAGCAGATACCAGAGGTGAGTTGCATAAGGTAAATTTCCGTGACTGATTTCTTATATTAACTTACTAAGTTGTTTTCAATAATTTTGATGTCCTGAATTAGTTGAAAATCCATATTTCTGGGAATGTTTGCAGTTTATGTGGTTATTCAAGGCACAAAGGCTTACTGTACCTCACTGGCGAAGTCAACGGCCATATGTTGTGGCTCAGAAGGTGTTTGCTTTATGCTTATATTCAGAACATCTATTTTGAATATGTGAAAAAGGTTTCTTAGAAATTTTTTTTGTAACTTTGAATGGTGCATATAGGTTGGGATGGTGGTGGATGATGAAAGCCCAGGAAATTGCACTCTATTTCTCTCTGGTTACTTGCGTGCTCGCAAACTTTCTGTAAATCAGCTGGTAATCAAGCTATTCTCTTCTCATCAAGCCATTCTACTCTCTATCATTGCCTTCTTTATTTATTTATTTTTCTTTAAATTAGGTCCACGTTTCTGGCGTTGGCAATTTTCAATTCTCAAAAATTGAAATCTTGAAGGATCCATTTCCCTTGAATGAAAGAAAAAATCAGAATACCATGGAGTTGGATGTTTCACATGATGAAGAGGTATATGTGATATTTTCTCTGGCATATTGACAAACTTTTATATTATAAAAGATACTTTAGTGCTAAAACTGCATCCTTCAAACAAAGCTATAGACAAACAGCTTATATGGTTGTTGTAATCATGTCAGATGTCATGATACGATTACTTTCTCAGTTGAGAAATAAGATGTTATTGTGCTTTCATGATACTATTTTCACGGCCTTCCAATTCAGTTTATTCTTTTGTACCTGTGTTTGAGTTGACCAGGTATTGAAGTCTCTGATTCCTGATCCCATAAACCAAGAGCCTTTAATAGTTGAAAACACTCCAGATCCTTTAGCAGGGGAACAGGTAGGTCTGATTAGTTCTCTTACAAAAGAAGCTAGCAGCTGGCTTGTGTTGTTATTTGTTCTGGAAAGTCACTTGTTGTGTAATTCTTCCATTGCGTAGACATGGCCAACAGAGGAAGAAATGGCTGAGGCTGACAAAAATCAGAAACAGGGGAAGCTAAAGAAGAGGAATTTGCCGCGAGGAACTTCAGAATATCAGGTTCCTGGATATTTTTAACATGGTTTTCTTACCCTTATTTTAACTATTCTTCCCTCTGGTGCAATTTCCTCCAAAAGAATGTTATAATATAATCCTCTCTAATATTGGTTGTTATGATTTGGTTTTCAGGCTGCTTGGATTGTGGATGACACAGATGAAGAGGATTCTAATGATGGTGATTCCGATGATGACGGTATGGTCTTGGATAGAGGAGAGGATTCCAACCAAGAACGAAGGTATGACGAAGACTTTGAGGACGACGAAAAATCACTGAATGTGCGGGATTTTGATAGTGCAACTCAGAACGATTCTGAAATGATGGTAAACATTTTTCTCTCTTACTTTTGTGACTTACGATACAGTATTTTTATCATCATCTGAGTATCTTGGTAGAGTTATAAGCCAATGTGCTCATTAACAGGACGATGAAGACTTGACAGAGGAACAAATTAAGGAGGAAATCAAGAAAATCAAAGAGGCACATGCTGAGGACGAGGGTTGGTGTTTATTCCCTCTCTGGAGTTATTTGCTATATCAGTTTTAATTATATGCACATATTCATTTGAGTCCTTGTAGATTGTCTGAATCTCGTTTGTGGTTATTGATTTTGTCGCTGTATTTTACTCATTGCGATTGCAAGAAGTAAATTAAAATTATCTGTTATGTTTTTTCAGAATTTCCTGATGAAGTAGAAACTCCTATTGATGTTCCTGCAAGAAGACGTTTTGCAAAGTACAGGGGTCTCAAATCCTTCAGAACCTCCACGTGGGATCCAAATGTAATAACACTGATCTTGATGTGAAGTTCATTATTTTTATTAAACTGTAAAGTGTTGCTAATTTTTATTTTTGTTGGTATATGCAGGAGTCTTTACCTCAGGACTATGCCAGAATATTTGCTTTTGATAACGTCGCCAGGACTCAAAAGCTTGTGCTCAAGCAAGCTCTGAAGATGGAAGAAGAAGACAGAGATGACTGTGTACCAACTGGGTCATATGTACGGATGCATATTAAAGAAGTGCCTCTTGGTGCCGCCTCTAAACTATCCTCGCTTGTGAACACGACGAAACCCATTATAGGATTTGGTCTTTTGCAGCATGAATCCAAGATGTCGGTTCTGCATTTTAGGTAATCACTCTTTAGATATCTGTTTGTTGAGATCTTGGGTTCCCATCTTCTCATCACCTTTGTCTATGCTTTGCAGCGTAAAGAAGTATGATGGTTACGATGCTCCTATTAAAACAAAAGAAGAGCTTGTGTTTCATGTCGGTTTCCGTCAATTCATTGCAAGGTAGCAAAAATTTTCTGCTTTTTCTGGTGCAGTAGCTTTTCAGTCTTTGCAATCTTTCATAATATTGTTCTGGGGGAAATTTCCAGGCCGGTATTTTCAACCGACAATTTTAGCTCGGACAAGCACAAGATGGAGAGATTCCTGCATCCTGGGGGTTTCTCGTTGGCTTCTATATACGGCCCAATATCTTTCCCGCGACTTCCTTTGGTAGTTCTGAAGATTTCTGAAGGGTCGGGTGCTCCTGCCGTTGCTGCCCTTGGTTCCTTGAAAAGCATTGAACCCAACAAAATAATTTTAAAGAAGATAATATTAACTGGGTAAGTTATCACCTTCCTCTTTCCAAGTACGATCACATATACTAGTGTTCTGACATGATACTAAGGAGATATAAAAAAATTGCTGTAATTCTAAGCTGTTCAAAATATGGTTTGGTTCAGGTATCCTCAGAGAGTATCCAAAATGAAAGCTTCAGTCAGATATATGTTCCACAACCCAGAAGATGTGAAATGGTTCAAGGTGAGTGAAAAGTAGTATCGATGGATTGAAACTTCTTATGTATAAGTTCGATGGATTGAAACTTCTTATGTATAAGTTCATACATTAAGCTAAAGCGTTATGGAACAATCTTTGTGTGTGCAGCCTGTAGAAGTGTGGTCAAAATGCGGGCGTCGTGGTCGCGTTAAGGAGCCAGTGGGTACTCATGGTAAGGGATTATTATTAGGAGAGATTAAAACGCTGGAATCCTGTCGTTTAAAAATTACTTATATATGTGAACTGTGCAGGGGCGATGAAGTGCATATTCAATGGAGTGGTTCAGCAACATGACATAGTGTGAATGAACTTATACAAGCGTGCTTATCCCAAGTGGCCTGAACGTCTGTACCCGCAGCTCCTTTGATTCCAATTTATAGAATGATGCTGATGTTTAAGTTTCTCTGAAATCTCATTCTACTTTGGTTATGGAGGTGGTTTAGTGCAAGTCCTCCAGTTTTGTCCTGTATGTGATAAAATTATGCATATTTTCTTCCTGATTTTTCACAATACAGATGGGGCTGAATCGTTAAAAAGATTAATTGTTAAGATAAAAACAAACCGAGTTTACTTATTTTTGATCCGTTACATGTTGATGTGAATCTTCTTCTGGATTAAGATATTTTGATTACTCAGCCTGGACATGTGTTCTGTGCATAGAACTGAAAGGGTTACGTTGAATAATTGGATTAGAATCATTTCATATAAATCCCTAATCTTGTATATCACTTTTGGCTTGGTTAGTCTCGTCGTAATGGAACTTAAGAAAGTGTTCCTATGGCCACTGGTATAGAAGTAACAAAATAGATACTGTATAATAGCCTCTTAGTTCTTACTTCTTAGTACTTCTTACAATTCATCTAAGCTCGTACAATATAGAGTGCCTTCCTCACAGGCTCACACATTTTATTCACAACTTATCCAACTAGCACAATTGAGAGTGCTCTCCGCTTATACTGTTTACTCTTTTATCTCTTTGTTAATGAATCTGAACACTGAAACTACTAAGCTTTGCCGACTGAGATCATCCATGCACTATATATCTAACAATACTCACACCTCTCATATATCATCAGCTCGGCTATAAGCTCAGAGCTCTCTTAGCTTCATCCTCCTTTCTCTTTTCCTGTAACATCAAACAATTTGTGAAGCTTTCACAAAAAAACACCTTATATGGTGTGTCAACTTAGCATATGTGATATGTTGCACTATTCAGTACTTACCTTTGATTCTGTTTCTTCACCAAATTGTTGCGACACATCATCTCCTTTAAGAATTTTGGCACCACATCCTTGGGTTCCAACTAAACCAACAGCCTCTTCATCCACCAGAACCGCCTTTATACTCTGTGATCCTCCCGTCATGCTATCTGGTACCTGTTTACGATTCAAATTTAATATTTAAAAGCACGACATTTGTCGTACGTGCAATGAATTTCAATAAATATCTACGCTGAAGTATCAAAGACAATAAGGATGCATTCCTCATACCTCATACATTGCTTCGGTAAGGATACTTTCCAGTATAGACCGTAATCCTCGTGCACCAGTGTTCTTCGACATTGCCTTCCTTGCGATTAGCCTCGTTGCGCCTTCGGTAAAGTGCAGCTGGACCTAAAGCATAATCCACACAGCCACAGGGGTTATAGCAGAGGGAAGAGGCATACGCATATGTATAGTAAACTTTGAGAGGTAAAAAGAGTTACATTGTTCATGCGAAACAATTTCTTGTACTGTTTACCCAATGCACTCTTAGGCTCTGTGAGAACCTGCATAAGGATTAAGGAACCAGAAAAAGTTATAACTTGTAACAGAGAAAGCTACCTGAAAGGAAAGAGTGTTAAAAGAAACTCCAGATGTAATCTCATACATCACCCACTTACTGGAGTGGGACAAAAATATACAATAATAAGAGAGTTCTATACAAAACTTTATATCTTTTCCTTATTTGCACCCTGTGGAAAATTATATGAGAAGCGATGTTTGAAAACCATTCCGTAAGTACAGTAACGACTAGCAAAACAAGCAGAAAAGTTACCTGTACAAGCTGATCTTCATTTAATGCAGATAAGCTCACTAAGATGGGTAACCTTCCAACGAACTCAGGAATGAGACCATAAGCAACAAGATCTTCACTTTGTAACTACAACCAAATTAACAATACTTATACATGCTCTTTTATCAGAAAATGAACAAGTTATGTCAATTTGACAATCATATATACATGAAAGAGTAGCATACAATCAGATGAGCCATATAAGAATGTATTTCTTACAGATTCCAACAAGGAGGATGTTACTGCAGCACTACTGAACCCAGAAGTATTCATATTTGTACGAACGGAAGCACCAAAACCAATAGAGGC
>NC_025702.1:9914237-9931868 GCF_000633955.1 Camelina sativa | reverse complement strand
AATCTCATACATCACCCACTTACTGGAGTGGGACAAAAATATACAATAATAAGAGAGTTCTATACAAAACTTTATATCTTTTCCTTATTTGCACCCTGTGGAAAATTATATGAGAAGCGATGTTTGAAAACCATTCCGTAAGTACAGTAACGACTAGCAAAACAAGCAGAAAAGTTACCTGTACAAGCTGATCTTCATTTAATGCAGATAAGCTCACTAAGATGGGTAACCTTCCAACGAACTCAGGAATGAGACCATAAGCAACAAGATCTTCACTTTGTAACTACAACCAAATTAACAATACTTATACATGCTCTTTTATCAGAAAATGAACAAGTTATGTCAATTTGACAATCATATATACATGAAAGAGTAGCATACAATCAGATGAGCCATATAAGAATGAATTTCTTACAGATTCCAACAAGGAGGATGTTACTGCAGCACTACTGAACCCAGAAGTATTCATATTTGTACGAACGGAAGCACCAAAACCAATAGAGGCATCATGCTGCCTGGTCAAGAGATAAATATATGGCATTCAAGCCCTATTGTACAAAGCAACAAATATAACACTGAAAACTTAGCTGAATTTATAAACAAGAGAAATATTACCTTTCAGAAACAGTTTTCTCCAGATCAATAAATGCTCCACCACAAATAAAAAGGATGTCTTTTGTATCCATCTGCATATTTAATTTCCCACCAAAAGGTTCAGCTTTTTCAAGAACCGGAGTATTTTGCCCGACTGTGGCACAAAAGTGCATTGTCAAATGCACAAAAGAAAGCTTGAAGCAGGAGACTTTTCTCGCATTTACCTGAATGCTATCTCCTCGAGGATCTCTCCGTAATCCTTTCTCGGGAATCGGGACACTGACTACCTGCAAATTTAGTTTTTGAACAAATGTTATGATGTGATTCGCTCAATATATTGTTTACTCAGATTAGATAATATTATCAAGGCACAGAGTATTCCTAATTGTGTCTGTCAACAATTTATATCTATATCAGTTTGGAAAAAATAAAAGATTTGAAGTAGGAAAAGCTTACAGTTCCTTCCAGCAATTTTAGCAATGACTGTTGGACACCTTCTCCAGAGACATCTCTACCACCATTTGAGCTATGAGACTGACAGAAAAAAATAAGTTGGTAAGTATTGAGTATCAACCAATTCAGAATCAAAAGTAAAGAGTGAAGAAAACTCAGACCTTCATAGTCATCTTATCAACTTCATCAATGTACACAATTCCCCTCTGAGCTTCTTCTACATTGCACCCAGCTTCCTATAATAACAAGAAAAGAGGTTGCTAATAAGCAGTTGTTAAGATCATTATATTCCAAAAGAAGATATAAAGCTTTGAGAGACATAATATAAAGTGATAGCAAACCATACCACATATAGTTTGTACAATATTGATTCCACATCTTCACCAACATAACCTGCCTGGACAAGATGAGTAGTTTAGTTATGCTAAGAGAAATACTTGTGTGAGGATTCCTCTAAAAAGCCAAGAAAATATCACTTCATCATTCAAAACATTTTTTCAAATGAGGGATAAGGCTTCCCTGATGTATAACATATTGGTAACTAAATAGTTATCATCTTCGATTATCCAAATCTTAAAAAGGGATCAGTGATATAACTTGCCTGAGTTAGTGAAGTCGCATCAGCAATTGCGAAGGGCACATTGACAATACGCGCTAAAGTTTTTGCCAGTAAGGTCTTTCCTGTTCTTATAACCAAGCAAGACGCATAAAGACCAAAATCATTATCATACTACACTATAGCTCTAAATACTCTTTTATAAACATTATGGGAAGCAACAATTTGCACCTGAACCAGTAGGGCCAAGCAACAACACATTGCTCTTATCCAACTCCACATGATCGATACTATCATCCTCCATATCAAGGTTACCTGACTCTGAAGCAGACCTGGAATTCAAAAAACGACCAAAAAGATCAAGCTTTCTTGTAACCCAATATAATGTATCAGAATGATAAGAAGTATGGAAGACAAACCCTTTCTTCCGAGAAGCATGATATATTCGTTTGTAATGATTATAAACAGCTACAGAAAGCACCTGCACAAAAAAAGAAAGATATGTAAAAAAGAATCAAGAAAAGGAAAGATATATGTAAACAAGAAACAAGAAGCCCGAACCGAACACAAACCTTTTTAGCCTTTTCTTGGCCAATGACAAACTCATCAAGCCCTTGACAAATTTCCTTAGGCGTTGGAAGCTTAATCACAGATTGCTTCTCTTTAGTTCCATCCTCATCATCCTCATCCTCCTCACCATTTGCATCGCTTCTAAGACCTTGAATTTTCCAATTCCTAGGGAAAGATTTCTGATCATCATCATCATCACCATCACAATGATCATCATCAGTCCCTTTAACCTTTCCTAGTTCAATAAAGCTCCCTTGCAAAGGAGAGAGCTTGAATGGTCTAAAGTAAAAAGCTGTTCTGCATTGAGAACAGTAATTAACAGCTTGATAGATCCCTGGTTCTCTAGCTGTCAGAGACAACGGGCGATTCGAGAAGATGACGTGCATCTGAGCAGAGCAACGAGGGCAATTGACGTCACTCCTTATATGGTCATAATCATCTCCGCCGCTACCACCGCCGCTGCAAGATTCCCAAATACGGCGAGAGAAGGATGAGGAAGGGATTAAGGTGTTGGAAGAAGGGCGTAGAAGAGGGATGTGAGGGAGTGAATTGAAGGAGAGAAGGAATCTGAAATTGCGAGAGAGAAGAGATGATGATGATGATGATGATGATGTTATTGTCTTCCTCGAGACAAATCTGGAAATGGATAAGCTACAAAACATCTCTCTCTCTGTCTCTCGATGAATGATTCAACTTCTCTACTGGGGTTTTTGCTCAGATTTCATATAACTATTACTCTCTCTATTTTTTATTTTTTTCCGGCAATGTGATAAAACATTAAAACGACGTCGCTTTTAATTAGTCAGAGAGCAAAGTTTATTAATTTATTATTTTTATCAACACAGAGAAAATTCTAAAATGTGTTAAGCAGACGGAAAAAGCCAAAAAGCTTCCGTCGTTGGCTAAATCGCTCTGGTTGCCAACTCGATCATCTTCTTCTACCCACCGCCACTATCTCTCTATCTTTTATTAAATCCTCTGCTCGCTCCGACGCGCCGCTTCCTCAGATCTGTTCTTTAATTACGGAATCACTGGGCTTGCTTGCTGATCTGTGAGATTTTTAGGGTTTTCTTCTCTGAGAAGACAGCGGAGGGTAATAACGATGGCGGCGAAGACGGCCAGATCAAAAGCAACACCGACGAAGGAAAATGGTGTGAGAGTCGAGGAAGGCTTGAGTCTGTTCAAGTCTGATAAGTTCGATGCTGATGCTTATGTGCAATCCAAATGTTCTATCAACGAGAAGGTTTTCTTCTCCTCTTTTTGATTTAATCATTTCGTGTTTTTATTCTCGTTGATTTGTTGTTATCAATAGTGAGAATTTTGTGTCCCAGTATTCTTGCTTTGTTGCGTTTGGTTGTAGCTTTAGGGAATGGTAAAGTAGAATGGATATTAGGTAGCAGATTGTGTTATAGCTCGAGAAGATGATGATCAATGTTATATACTCTTTTGTATTGCATGGATGTACTTATGATCTGTTGGGAATTTGAAGGCAGTTTGCGAACTATGATCATGTTAAAATTGCAACTCTTAAGAAGATACTGATTAGTCTAGTAGCTAATTTATTATAATCTTGTAGAGTGTTAAATGATGTTCAGTGTAATAGAGTATGTGTAGCTTATGTGGATACACACAAATGAATGAATATTTCTTCTATCAAAGACAGAATCTGCTGTGTTCGTCTACTGTTTCAGTTATCAAACAATTTGATCACTGTGTAGCGCATAAAGGGTGTCTCGTCTGTTTAGTCCCTTTCTGTGATGGTGTGACAGAGCTGAGGAGAAAGTTGATTTAGGCCTTGTCTAGTTTACTACTAAATGAGTAGTTGTGATTTGGTTTACATAAGACATTTTGATTACGCAGCTGGAACCTTTTTTGTTTCTCAGTTATGTTGGGATGATGAACAACATATATCTGTTTGTCTTGCAGGATATAAAGCAATTATGTTCTTATCTATTGGATTTGAAGAGAGCTTCTGCTGAAGAAATGCGGCGAAGTGTTTATGCTAATTATCCAGCCTTTATACGGTTAGATGATATCCTGACTGTTTTTTAATGCTTGGTTACTTTCTTTGAAGATGATGTGATCATAGAGCTCTACTTTGCAAACGTTATTTCATTTCGTATGGGTTATGGTGCATGTGCATTTTGCTTATGACTTCTTTTTCCTTAGCAATTTGTTAATTTGAGCATTGAAATTCGGTTCTGTGCAGCACATCAAAAGAAATATCAGATCTGGAGGGGGAGCTATCATCTATCAGAAATCTTCTCTCCACTCAGGCCACTTTAATTCATGGCTTAGCAGATGGAGTTAAGATTGACGATGATAAAGTTTCTGATGAATCTCTTGCAACTGGTTTATTGAATTTTGAGGACAACGACCTCTCTGATCTAGAGAAATGGGCTGCGGAATTTCCTGACCACCTTGATGCTTTATTAGCTGAAAGAAGGGTAGACGAAGCTCTGGCAGCTTTTGATGAGGGAGAAATTTTGGTATCTCAAGCAAACGAAAAGCAAAAATTGGGCCTTTCTGTGCTTTCATCTCTTCAGTTTGCTATTTCTGAACGCAAGCAAAAATTGGCTGACCAACTTGCCAAAGCTGCTTGTCAACCTTCAACTAGAGGCGGGGAACTTCGGTCAGCAATAGCAGCTCTTAAAAGGCTTGGGGATGGTCCTCGAGCCCATACTGTGCTTCTTGATGCCCATTTCCAGAGATATCAGTACAACATGCAAAGTCTTCGTCCATCTAGCACCTCATATGGAGGGGCGTACACTGCTGCACTTTCTCAGCTTGTGTTCTCAGCTATCTCTCAAGCTTCTAGTGACTCGTTGGGAATCTTTGGGAAAGAGCCAGCATATAGTTCTGAGCTCGTGACATGGGCTACCAAGCAAACAGAGGCCTTTTCCCTTCTTGTTAAAAGGCATGCATTAGCTTCTTCTGCAGCAGCGGGAGGGCTAAGAGCTGCCGCAGAATGTGCACAGATAGCTCTTGGGCATTGTTCCTTGTTGGAAGCGCGTGGTTTGTCCCTCTGCCCAGTGCTTCTAAAGCACTTTAAGCCTATCGTGGAACAGGCATTGGAGGCAAATCTTAAGCGAATTGAAGAAAACACTGCAGCTATGGCTGCTGCGGATGATTGGGTGCTGACATATCCTCCTGCTGGTAGTCGTCATGCTAGTACAGCATTTCAGAATAAGCTTACATCCAGTGCTCACCGCTTTAATCTCATGGTCCAGGTAGGCAATCTTAACAAACAATATTCTCCGAAAAGCATTTATTTTTTAAAGTTGTCTTATAGAAAATAAAGTTCTTAGGAAATGCAAAACTGCAAACATGCTAGAAAAATGAATTATTTTCACTTTTAGACATCTGCTGTGTCACTCTCAGATATGCCAGTAGTATCCCATGAAAATTGCTTATTATATGAGTTTATGTATCAGCGACAAAATCATGGGTGATGATTGATTAGAACTTGCACTGGAGTGACAAATTGCACTTACATTCCCATTGAAAAAATATTCGTAAACTCTATGCATTTTCAATTCTCTCTTAGCTTCTCTGATTGCCAAACAATTCCGTAATGGGTTGACATGAATTTTAGATAGATTTTTCAAGTAGATCCTTTTTGATATTGGTATTTTGTTGCAGGACTTCTTTGAGGATGTAGGACCTCTCCTAAGTATGCAATTGGGAAGTAAAGCGCTAGAAGGTCTGTTTCGGGTGTTCAACTCATATGTAGATGTGCTGATAAGAGCACTTCCTGGTTCGATAGAAGAAGAAGAGGCAAATTTTGAAGGTTCGTGTAACAAGATTGTCCAAATGGCTGAGACCGAGGCAAATCAACTTGCATTACTCGCAAATGCATCATTGCTAGCGGATGAATTACTCCCACGTGCTGCCATGAAACTCTCTCTTGATCAGACTGGTCACAGGACAGACGACCTAAGGAGACCTTCGGACAGACAAAATCGAAATCCTGAACAACGAGAATGGAAGAGGCGTTTACTAAGTACTGTTGACAAGTTAAAAGATGCGTTTTGTCGCCAGCATGCCTTGGATCTCATTTTTACTGAGGAAGGAGATAGCCATCTCTCTGCAGACATGTACATAAACATAGATGGAAATGGCGAGGATGTGGACTGGTTTCCATCTCTGATATTCCAGGTAGTTTTGTTGTTTCATTTCCATCAGTGCAGCTTGCGTTTATAATTTGTAGTCACTTGCGAACTCTTATTGGCAGATTCAGCAGTGTTGTCGAGTTGAATCCATGTTTTGTCTTGGTGTATCTGATCGCTTCAAGAAAATGATTTTTTTTCTTGTGTCGTTTTTAGCTTAATATTCTTATACTTTGGGTGTTGCATCGCTGTAAAACAGGAACTTTTTGCCAAACTTAACAGGATGGCAAGTCTAGCAGCAGATATGTTTGTAGGAAGAGAGAGATTTGCCACATCTTTGTTGATGCGTTTAACAGAGACGGTGATCTTATGGCTTTCTGGAGACCAGAGCTTTTGGGATGACATTGAGGAAGGTCCTAGGCCTTTGGGACCTCTTGGCCTACGGCAGGTTTGTAATCTCATTCTTGCTTCTACGTAACGTAAGTAGTATATTCTGCGAGCATTGAAATTGTTATGTACTTTTGCTGACGACCTGCATCTGTTACAGCTATATTTGGACATGAAGTTTGTCGTATGCTTTGCATCCCAAGGTCGCTACCTCTCGAGGAATTTGCATAGGGGTACTAATGAGATAATATCTAAAGCCTTAGCAGCTTTCACAGCAACAGGGATGGATCCATATAGGTATGTCGGTATCGGGGGTATCTTGCAATGTTTTTAGCCTTTTTGGGAAGCATAACTGATTAAATGTGTTTGTATATGACGAGCAGTGAGCTACCAGAAGACGATTGGTTCAACGATATATGTGTGGATGCCATGGAAAGATTGAGTGGTAAGACAAAAGGCAACAATGGAGAAGTCAACAGTCCGACTGCGTCAGTGTCAGCTCAGTCTGTTTCATCAGCGAGATCTCATGGCAGCTACTGAACCAAACCCATCTTACATTTGTAAAGAGGTGGGTGTTTAATAACTTTTGATCTTCTCGTATCAGCTTTGCTTCCATAAGCCTTTTTCTTTTGTAGAGTCTCCAATTGTTGATGATATGATTTTGGATGTGTGTAAATGTGTTTGAGATGATATGATTGTTTTCTTTTATTGGTCGTCTCTCTCTATGGATGCATTCGTTGGGTTAAGAATTGAAGAGAGTGTTGATCTTTCTTCCCTATGCTACAACCTCATTCTCTTTTGGTGTTGGATCTGATAGGGGAAAAGGGGCATTTAATAATACGTAGTACCAATTTCTACTCAAACTCAATATATATGAAACAAATAAAATCGTTACAATCGAAACAATAGGGAACTTATATTGAAGGAACTAGTCCTGGGCACATAACCGGAACCGAATGGACCGAACCGAACCGAACCGAAAATTTCGGTTTCGGTTTGGGTTCGGATATAGGGTAATAACCGAATGGATAAGTTTTTAAATATCCATGGATATCGGTTCGGTTTGGTTATTAACCGATATCTATTCGGTTACCCGAAACATGATCACATTATATATTATATAGCCCACTAATATTATTATTTACATATGTACAAGTCCAACAATAAGCAAGCCCATTGTGATTTTACTTTATATTAAGCCCACCATATATATACACAATCTAATTATTTATGCCTAAACCTAATTTGTGTCGAGCCTCCTTACCTCTTTTCTCATTCTCTCCGCCTCCGACAACCACAAGAACGAAGTCAAACATTTGGTTTTGTTGGCTTAAGTTTTCACTTTTCCAATCTTCTCTCTCTTTGTTTCGTCAGTTACTCAAGGTAAGCTGTCATTCAATGTTGTATTTGTTTGTAGATTTTCATAGATTCAATAAGGTGATTGTTTTAAATTTATATATATCCATATATTCGAATTTGATTGTGTAGAAGTAGAACTGTAGATAACTATTTATGTTATTCGATTGTGTAGTACATCAATAAGGTGATTTGTTGAAATAAAACTATACTTTTGTTGTGTAGTGCATCAATAAGGTGATTTGTTGATTTGTTTTTTGTTGAAATAAATCTTTACTTTCTGCATCTGATTCATGTAGTGACTATTTTTGTTGCTTTCATTTTTTTATTATGTAGATGACTATTTCGTCCTGCCAAGAAAACTTTGGGGATGGAGAAGAAGATGAAGTTATGGGTGAAGGTGAGGAGGATGATACAGATATTGGAGATGGTGAAACCGGTTCCAGAAGGAAAGCCAAAACAAGAGCTACTGGGTCTACTTCCCAAGTAGAAATGAAGACAAGGTCTCCAGTGTGGGCTCATTTCACAAGGCTGCCGAATGATAGAAACAGATGCAAGTGCAACTACTGTGCTCTAGGGTTGAAGTGTGTGACCACTTCGGGAACTTCAAATTTGGCAAAACATCTTAAAACATGTAAGCCATACATCGCTTGGCAGCAGAGATCGACTCAGCAAAATTTGAACAACGGTAGTGGAGTAACTGCTGGGAACATGCAAGTGGGTAGAGTATCAGAAGCGGTTTTTAGAGAGGCATGTAATGAGATGTTGGTGTTAGGTGAGCTACCTCTTGCCTTCATTGAAAGCATAGCATGGAGACACTTCTGCAGACGAGTTCAACTTTACCAGCCACATTCCAGAAGGACAGCCACCCGAGATATTGTTCAAATGTATGTGAGCCAAAAAGCTGCCTTGAAGAAAATGCTTGTAGCTCAAAAGCAAAGAGTCTCTCTCACTACTGATATTTGGGTCGCACAAAGCACAAGAGCAAGCTACATGGTAATTACTTGTCATTTTGTTGATTCTTGTTGGAGGTTGAGAAAGTTGATCATCGGGTTTAAGCATGTCTTGGATCATAAAGGAGTAACCATAGCTGAAGTTCTTCTAGATTGTTTGGCAGAATGGGGGATAGAGCGGGTCTTCACAATTACTGTTGATAATGCTACAGCCAATACAAATGCTCTTAAGATATTTGTGGAGAAATTCCAAGAAATAGGTCCTGATGCATTGGTTTTATCTAGTGATATGATGCATGTCCGCTGCTGTGCCCATATATTGAACCTCATTGTCAAAGATGGCTTCCATGAAATGAGTAAGAGTGTAGCTGCAGTTCGTAATGTTGTGGTATATGTGAGAGCTTCAGGTAACAGACTTGAATCATTTGAGCATAAGCTAGATTCAGGGAGAATTACTAGGGGTAGTTTGATAATTTAGATGTCAAAACTAGGTGGAACTCCACATTTCTCATGTTGACTAGAGCTCTTAAATTTAGGCATGGGTTTGACAAGATGGAAGTAGAAGACAAGCTTTACGGTGATCATTTTCTAGAAATGGATAATGGTCAAATGAGGGTTGGACCTCCACTGA
The DNA here is from genome assembly GCF_000633955.1 of Camelina sativa. Classification (NCBI taxonomy): domain Eukaryota; kingdom Viridiplantae; phylum Streptophyta; class Magnoliopsida; order Brassicales; family Brassicaceae; genus Camelina; species Camelina sativa. The sequence goes on along the minus strand of NC_025702.1, from coordinate 9,922,259 downwards.
AAGGTGATTGGGATAAGGTGGATGGATTGATAGATATTCTCACTGTCTTCTACAAATCTACATTAATTGTTTCAGCATCTACCACTGTTTGCTCTCATAAAGTCTATAGTGAGATTTGTGATATTGATAGGCATCTAACTGCAGTGAGTAATAGTTCTGATCTGGATTTAAGTGTTAAAGCTGAAGCAATGAGAGGGAAATTTGATAAGTACTGGGATGGCTTAGATAATATCAATATGCTTTTGATAATTGCTAGTGTCTTTGATCCTAGGAATAAGATGAAGTTTGCTAATCTGTGTTTTGAAACCCTATATGGTAAAGGGTCGTTGCAGTCTAAGTGGCTTGGTGAGTCAGTATTTGATGTTATGGTTAAGTTGTTTGAGGAGTATAGTAAAAATCGTTCTAAACCACCAAGTTTCTCATCATCAACCTCTCAAGGTAGGACAACTTCTGGAAATGCAGGACGTGGAAATACTTGTCCTGTTGTGGATGTTGAAGTCAGAGTCGGGACTAAGGAGATGTCTTCTGTTTACAACAAGCTGGTTAATGAAGAAGGATTTGATGAAACAAAGACTGAACTTGATATGTACTTAAAGGAAAGCGTTGAGAATCCAAAGAGCAATTTACTGGGAACCGAGTATGATGTCTTGTCATGGTGGAGGTTCAATTCAACAAGGTTTCCAGTTTTATCAGAACTTGCTAAAGATATTCTAGCTATGCAAGTTTCTTCAGTTGCTTCCGAGTCTGCTTTTAGCACAAGTGGTCAGATTCTTGTCCCACAAAGGAGCTGTTTAACTCATTACATGATTGAGGTCTTGATGTGCACTGAACAATGGATGAAGGCTGACCATCACATAGGTGAAAAGGGAGTAGAAAACTTTGCACAAATGGTTGCTGATATTGAAGATCAAGATCTACTTGAGAAAGGTAATACATCCAGTTTTTAAGTTGATCAATTTTCTGTCTTGTTGTCAATTGTTTAAAAGCTCAATGATTATATTGTTTTTCATTGTGTAGAGTTTCAGTTTTTAAGTGAAGGACAAGACAACTAAACAAAGTCACGACAATCACTCATGTATGGATGTACCAGCTTGATGGAAGAACTACCAGCTTGATTCTAATACTCTTCAAATTTCAAATTCAAACCCTATTCTTCTTTAATCTCCTTTAACTATTTCTACTTTTTGAAACTTGATATCTGGTAACATGTTCTTATTGTCTGGATTATTTTGAATGATTGTAACTTTTGAACTATTGTACTTGTAGTTTCGGATAATTTTTGGTATAATTTAGTAGGTTCGGATATTTAAGAATCGAACCCATTAATAACCGAAATTTTCGGTTCTTGTTCGGTTCTTATATCAACTATCCAAATCAACCCGAACCGAATGAGTACCGAACCGGAACCGATCCGATTAGATTCGGTTCTCTTGTGGATAATAATTTCACTATCCAAAATACCCGATACCCGAATGGATATACCCGAACCCGAACCGAATACCCGAACGCCCAGGACTAGAAGGAACTGAAGCATATATCGTTTATTGATGTAAAAAGTTGTCTAATATATTCCTGTCATGTCATACAAGTTTTACGTAGTTAAACCAACGAAAGCAAAATAAAACACTGTTACAATAAAATCAAGCCAATAAGTAATTACACGAGACTGGAGTCTCTCTCTACTAGCTAGATCTCTCCTTCCTCCTTATCTTCTACAAGTTCCGGCCAATAATCCTCAAATCTTAAAAACAGACCAAGCTCTTCAAGGCTCCGAGTTCTCTTGCCAGATCATAGGATCCACCACAGAGTTTGACCATATCCTTCTCAGTTTCCAAGTTGTTTACAACATTGAATTTGGCTTCTTCTGCCAACTCCTCTAGTGCAAGCCGTTCCCTGCACAGCACTTTCAACCTGGCGGCTCTAGTCTCACTTTCAATTCTAGCTTTCTCTTCACGTTGCCTTGTTTCTAAAAGTTGCTTTGCTTTCTGCATTCCCAGCATCACATCAGCCTTGTTGTTACTGCCACCACTCTCGTCAATGAGCTCCTTTCTATATCTGGCTTTCGCGATAGTATCTGCAAATCGAATCCTGATTGCTGCCGCACGAAGAGCCTTGGGATCGAATTTGCTCTCAGTCTCAGGCTTATCCTCTTTCGAAAGAGATGAAACCTTTTGGCCCAAGTAAAAGCTCTCACAAGCTTTCTTCTTAATCACCGGTTCCCATCTGACCTCGAAAACCCTAATAAGCTTCTTAGCGTTCTTGTGAATCGGATTCTGAGGAGGATAATAACGAATCGCATTCTCGTAGACTAGTCGAACATCTTTGGGAAACTCTTCAGCAACATTGACGTAGAGATTCTTGGCGAGTTTTGACTTGATCGTGACGAAGTCCATTGGCTTCGATATAACAGAGAAGTAATTAGGGCTTTCAATGACGAGCTCCTCGAAACGCGAACCAAACCATTCGTCTCTCATCGATGTTAGTACCTTTAGACACAGATCATACAAGGACGACGACGACTCGCCATCCAGATCCAGCTTTTGCTTCTTCTTCGTATTTTCCTGATCATCATCACGCTGCTCTTCAGCTTTACGCTTCTTCCTCGATTGATGATTGACTTCAGAGCCAAGGTATATCCTCAGTTTTGTTTCCGTAACCATTCTTACATACATGATTGAAAAAATCCCCCGACAGAGAACAACAACAATTTTATCGGAAGAAGAACGTCTTCGTTAACAAAAAAAAAAATCTCAAAAAAAAGTTCTCCGTTGTTAGGAATAAAGAAATAAGGAATTTGTTTGCTGCAAACTGAGAAAAAAGTGGTTATATACACATTAGGGATTATTAGGGTTTTTTGTTTTAATTATTGTGATTAGTACTAATTATAGCTATTGTGATCAAGTTAGTATGGATGATGATTAGGGTTATGTTATAATCATTACGATTAGTCCCTATATGTATTTCCTTTTTTCAGTGAGTAGCGAAGTAAGTGTAAATAATTTAGGAATCTTGTTTGCAGTTTCGTTTTTTTTTGTTTTTTTTTTTTATATAGTTTAATTATATTATTTAAATATATAAAAAAGTGGATAAATATATTAAAAGAAAAAAAAGGATGCAGGTGAGATTAATTTGATTGTGAAACAACAAGTGGAAGAACACAACACAACAACTGGTCTCGTTTCCTCCGCCGTAGAGAGAAACAGAGACTCCATTCAAAATCCCTTCATCTTCTTCTTCTTCTTCTTCTTCTTCGGATCCTTCAATTAGATTCTCAACAACAATGCCAAGCGTCAAGCTCAAACATCATTCTCCTCAACCTGACACCATTACCTCCTCCTCCTCCTCCGTCCGTCTCCTTTCTCGCGAAACTCTCCGCATCAGCGCCTCTCTCGCTTCCCCTCCCGATGATGACCTCCCTCTTCTCTCTCCTCCCTCTCCCGATTCTCAATTTCTTCATTCCACTCTCAGATTGATCTGCTGCGAAGAAATCGACGGCCGTCGGTTTAAGTATGTCGCCGAGACCGATGGTTCTTCTGGCGGATTCAAGAAGAACTCAGTTCGTTCTATTAGCTTGCACTCTCCTCAGACTCCTTTTGATGTATGCCAGGTTCCATGGATTTAAAACCTATTCCTTTTGGTTGGTTGATGCTCTTTGAAATTTGATCAATTAAGTGAAATGTGTTCAAATTGGTATTTTGCAGGAAGTGGGTTCGTTTCTTAGATCTTATGTTGTACCTGAAGGCTTTCCCGGGAGTGTTAATGAGTCTTATGTTCCGTATATGACTTGGAGAGCTTTGAAAGTATGATTCTTCTTTTGAGTTTTTTTGTTTGTTTGTTTGTTTTGTTTAGAATTCTGTGTTATTGATTGATCTTTTTTGACTGTGTGATGATGATGATGTTGTAGCATTTCTTTGGTGGAGCTATGGGTGTGTTTACTACTCAAACTCTTCTTAATTCTGTTGGAGCTTCGAGAAACAGTTCTGCTTCTGCTGCTGTTGCCATCAATTGGATTCTCAAGGTTTGCTTTTTCTCGTTCATGCATGTGGTTTGTTCAATTGCATTATATTTAATGTGTTGCAGTAGTATATTAATCCTTTTATGTGATGACTTACTCAATCATTGTTGAATGTTATATAAATTTTTGTAGGATGGTGCTGGGCGTGTTGGAAAAATGCTTTTTGCGCGGCAGGGAAAGAAATTTGATTATGATTTGAAACAGGTAGTTATTTGGTTTGATGACTTAAACGGGTGTTCTGGTTGACTATCTCACCTTCTAACTCACTTTGGCTTGCAGTTACGGTTTGCCGGTGATCTTTTGATGGAGCTTGGTGCTGGTGTAGAGTTAGCGACCGCTGCAGTTCCACATCTTTTTCTTCCACTGGCTTGTGCTGCTAATGTTGTTAAGGTAGTGTCATCATCTTTAGTTACTCATAATTGCTAGTATTAGTTTTCAATATTTTTGGTGGTGTTAACTATCAGTTTGTATCTTGCATTGTTTTATCACAGAATGTTGCAGCTGTAACATCAACATCTACTCGTACACCGATCTATAAAGCCTTTGCTAAAGGAGAAAACATAGGAGATGTCACTGCTAAGGGAGAGTGTGTTGGTAATATTGCTGATCTGGTATGACCTTTTTCTCATTATCACTTGGGTGTTTTGTTGGTTTAATCTATCAAGCTGAATGAAACATGGACTTTTAGAAGCGATATTGCTACTTGTCACTAGTGGCTCTCACAATAGATTATGTTTGATCTTATTAAGTGCTTACTGTATCTTTTTGATGTTATTAAGTGCTTACTGTATCTTTTTGAGCTCTAAAATTTTTTTCATTTGTTATGATTTTTTTCTACGAGAAGATGGGGACTGGGTTTAGCATCCTGATATCCAAAAGAAACCCTTCTTTGGTCACAACCTTTGGTCTTCTATCATGTGGCTATCTCATGAGCTCATACCAAGAGGTATAATCTATCTTTGTTTCAAGTATATCTCTTTTACTCCTCTTCAGGATTTCTGGATTTTTTGTTTACAAAGACGTCGCTGGTTCCCTTTCAGGTTAGATCTGTAGTATTGCATACACTAAACCGTGCGAGATTTACAGTAGCAGTGGATTCCTTTCTCAAGACTGGTAAGTATGATGCTTTTGGTAGTATGCAAATGAGTACTCCTATAGCTCCAATTTTCCCACTCCCCAGTATTTTTTTGGCCAACCTTTTTGAGGTTAGACACATTCAAACTTCACAGATTGAACTTTCTATCTATCTGCAGGGCGGGTTCCCTCACTGCAGGAAGGTAATATCCAAGAAAAGATATTCACTTTTCCATGGGTGGATGATCGGCCCGTGATGATTGGTATGTGTTGTTATCTGTTCCTAAGAACTTATATTCTTGTTTTGTTAACATTACTAATATGGATTTTCATACCATTTGGCAGGAGCCCGATTTAAGGATGCATTCCAAGACCCCAGCACATATCTGGCAGTAAAGCCATTTTTCGATGTATGCGTTTTGTCCTTTATGTCATATATCAAGCTGAAACCTTTTTGGTTCCATATTTGACTTAATTCTCTCTTCTTATGGCAGAAAGAAAGATACATGGTAACATACAGCCCTACCAAGGGTAAAGTGTATGCACTGCTCAAACATCAGGCCAACTCAGATGACATTCTCAAAGCAGCATTTCATGTGGGATAATTTTTCCATCTATTATATCTTCAATCTGTGGAGAAGATGTAATTAAGGCCTAAATTTTCTCATTTGGTTGCATGATAATATCACAGGCACATGTGCTTCTTCATTTCATGAATCAATCAAAAGATGGTATCCCAAAATCGGTGGAGCAATCAGATCCTGCTTTTGCTCCTATGGAGTATGAGCTTGAGTCTCGGATTGCTGAGTCGTGTGAAATGGTTTCTACATCATATGGCATCTTCAAAAGCAGGGCTGCAGAGCAGGTAACTTGGTAGAAATCTGTTGTATACTTCTATGTTTTTTCGAGTATGCAATTATTGAAAGAGCTGGATCGTCCATATTGTCAGGGTTGGAGAATGTCAGAATCTCTGCTTAATCCTGGGCGGGCTAGGTTATGTCATGTGAAGGAGGGGGAGTAAAACAATGCCTGGTTAATCGGCTTTTATAGTAATTTCACTGCACACTCTAAATTTTGTTGTCTTGGTTTCATGAAGAAAAAACAGGTTTTGGTTGGTACACGTTTTTATTAACCATGCTGTAAAAAAATAGAATGATATGTAGCACTTGTAAATTGTGGGAATGCCACTGGTGTAATTTAACAGTTGAATCTTCTTTGTGTACCACTTCACACCATAATTGTCAGTTTGTTACACGAATTTTATAAACATAGAAGACTTGCGGTTCACATTGGTGGAGGTGCAATCAAAACCCAACTTTGTATCCATTTTGAAATCCTTAGAGAACCTATATAACTAAGTTCTTTCCAGGTACTTGTATAAACAAGTTTTTTGACATCTTATTAATGATTACGTTCTGAACTGTAAAAATAATCGACCTTAAAAGATATATTCAAGGTGTTACATATTTTCTCCAAATTTCAGATCAGACGCATACTGTAGTCGAAACTCGAACATTGTAGAGACAGCCCAAGATTAGATATAAACGAGAAACTTCAGAAACAAAGAGACTTATTCACATTAAAATACACAACAAACAAAGTCTTTGCTATAACCGTTTGTGAACAGAGTCACTTGTAAGTCCTTTATTAGCATGAACAGATCACGCTCTGAAAAGAGAAACCCGATATGAGGCTGACCAAGAAACGGGCACGCGAATTATTAGAAACAACAGAACAAAGGAATGCAGAAGTATAGCGACGAGCAAGTCCAAGAACCAGCAATGCACAATGACCCCTTAGTTCAAGTTCAAGTTCAAGAAGATGGCAGCGTAAATGAAAGAAGCACGTTTCAATTAGCAAGCACGCTTTTAAACTGAGCTATTGATTCAATAGCCTTGTCAAACTCACTATCCTCCAATGCAAATGAAAAGCGGCAGTAACCAGGAATTCCGGTCCAGGAACCGCTGTTCAAGCAAACACCAGTATGACTGAGGAACACGTCCCTCATATTTGAATCCGTAAGCTTGACTTCCTGTCCATCTCCTGCTTTCACCTTTACTGTTTTGTTGAGATATGCTTTCGGCTTTGCCACCATTGAGATTCCCGCTGAGGGTTGGATAACCTCCCAACCAGAGTTCTCTAATACCTGTTTCCAATATTTCACAAAAAGAAGATTAACAGCCTAACACCATGTGGTTATAAAATCAACATTTACTTACTCTGCTGCATTGTTAACAAAAACATGAAAATGAACAAATTCATCTACAACTACTTTAACCTTTTGTTTGTTTGCTTTTACGTTTTATTGTGTATTTTTTCCATATGAAATCATAGCCTTAACCATGTGAGAGATTTTTTTTGCAAAAGAAAGTTTCTGAAGGCAGGAATGAGTACCTCTTTTAAGCGTTTGGATCTGCCCTCCAACGTTTTAATGGTTTCAGAAACGGCATCCAAAAAGTCACCCGCCTTCTCTTCTTTCAGAGCCAACATCTTCTTAGCAGCATATTTCACAGTGCTGTGCGGTTTACTCAGGCCTGGGAGGGTATGGAAGGCATCAATGACAGACTGATCCAAAACTAGAAACCCGAGTTTCAGAGCTCCACTGAGTAAATTCAAAGAGAGACATCCAAGAAGCGAAACTGACAAGGATGAATCCAATTTCGACAGAGCATTCTTCAAATCCCAGCTAGTTGCACTGTATTCTAATCCGGAGAATGAAGTATCAATGATGACCTTTGCTCCAAACTTAGCACAAGTAGCCAATAATATATCCATTTCCTCATTGCTGTACACCAAGCCTGTAGGGCTAACTGTTGGTCCAGATATACAAACCCACGGCTTCTTGACAGACTCGAGTGCTTTCGTTAGGCTCATTTCCGTCAGCTTAAAGCCATCACTAGACTCAGTAGGCATATTCACAACATTAGCTTTTA
>NC_025702.1:9899482-9913611 GCF_000633955.1 Camelina sativa | reverse complement strand
ATTCAAAGAGAGACATCCAAGAAGCGAAACTGACAAGGATGAATCCAATTTCGACAGAGCATTCTTCAAATCCCAGCTAGTTGCACTGTATTCTAATCCGGAGAATGAAGTATCAATGATGACCTTTGCTCCAAACTTAGCACAAGTAGCCAATAATATATCCATTTCCTCATTGCTGTACACCAAGCCTGTAGGGCTAACTGTTGGTCCAGATATACAAACCCACGGCTTCTTGACAGACTCGAGTGCTTTCGTTAGGCTCATTTCCGTCAGCTTAAAGCCATCACTAGACTCAGTAGGCATATTGACAACATTAGCTTTTAAAAATTTGGCAGCAGCAACATAATTTCCATTTGTGCCAGCAGGTAAACAGAGTGTTCCACCTTCTTGAGCGCAGCACATGACCAGTTTATTGAATAGTGCTAGTGAGCCATCAGCATATACAAAGCCTGTGCTGCTTTTGGTTGGAAACCCATAATTACTCCACACAAACTGCTTAATACTTGGGTTGATATCAACTTCTGCTTCAGATATGTTCTGCCTCACAAAACTTTCAAAGATTGCAGCCTTAACAGATCGTGGAATTGGCAAGAAACTTTGATCCACGTCCATGTGGATTAGAGAACTGTCGTCAATCTCAGTGACTGAAAGCTCAGCATCTTTCAGAATAGAAACGGCTGAGCTTGAAAATCCAATGATCTCTTCAGACTTTGCCTTCTCACTTTCCCTCTACAAGACACATAATAGAGAAGTGCGTAGAGAAGTTTCAACATTACAATGGACACACTGGTTTAACTTCGTTCCACAAACGAGCTTAATTTAGATTTTTTTTTGTTACTTCTATAGGCCGGGATTGTAAGGTTTAAGGTGTCATAATTACAAATCACTAAATGTCAAGATTTAATTAAGTATACCATAAGTCTTTTTTCAGCCGGCCTCTTTTTACAGGAATTAATACTATGCAAGTCACAGTCACTGGGGGACAAAAAGTTAATTGAATTCACCCTGAGAATAAATATAACAGGTATGTTAGGACAGACTAAACTACATACCTCAGCGGGGGCATGACGATCAGCAAGCTGGAAAGCCAGAAGCTCATGGAAAAGGCAACCATAGTAGTATTGACTGATAATAGCAGTATGACCTTCTAAGACTTCCACAGTTTTGGATAAGGCCTTAGAAATGTCATTCACTTCTGAAATGACAAATGCTACTTCTAAATCTGAATAGACCTGCAGAACGCACATGACACTACTTTAAGAGCTTTAAAGAAATGAATCTCAGAGTTAATTATTTTTCAATTAAATGTCATAGAACACAATGCAAACTTGTCACCGATGTGGTTGGACGAAAACTTTTACCTTATTCTTTACCAGACCGCAGATAATTGCTGCATGAGAAGGTAGTTGATTTTCAGCGAGATATTTTAGTACTCCATTGGATGAAGGGAGGCTAGACAATTCAAAGTGATCAGATATGTCCAAGAAGAGTCGACATCCAATTTCTCTCGTCACGTCCAACAGGTGCAAAAACGATGAACTGGTGATGACTTCAAATGGAGCCATTCCAGTAACTACCACCTGTGGCTTTAGTTTCTTAATGAGTTCTATCATCAGATCAGACTGGTGCGGGGATTCGATGACTGTGATTTGATCATCTGGTTTCTCCATGCTAGTGTCCTATAATTAAAGTTTCCGGTTAAGCACATCATAAACAGAAATCACCCATCAATAAAATACACAAGAACATCAAGTAAAATGAAATCTTATGGCAGAACTTTCATCTATAAGAATACCAAGTGCATTTCTATTAGTAGAAGAATATACGAACCAACTATTATTCTTTCTCACAGCACAGTAACTAAAATTAAATCCTAGTCTCACATGGTATACAAATCCTCATAAACAAGGAGCTTTTGCATCTCAATTGTAGGTAAATAACTCTACACCATCTATGATACTCTAGTTATCATTTAAATTTAGCTACTAGTTCCTTCTCTCTACACTCGAACTACTGGCTTTCCACTTCTACATTAAATGACTGATTATTTTGTTTTTATCTTGACTTGTTAATTTTCAACTACTTCAGTAAGAATTATTATGTCCTATTCCAGCTAGGAAGATATACCCACTCATTACACTAGGTGACACCTTACTCAGCATCATAAAAGCATCCAACTGGGTAAAAGCGCAATGCATCACTTGCATCATTTCGTTCCAGAATACAGTAAAGTACAACTAGTAGATATGGATATAACAATTTTTACCTCAATGGCTAAAGAGGTTAGCCAGCTCCTCGGAAGTTGTCGAGTTAAATGCTCATCAACAATTGCAAGTCGAGGGGAGAATAACCGAAATGCACTCTCGATGGCTACAGCCCTTGATGGAAACACGACAATGTTCTTGCAAATGCAAACAAAAAGAAGCAGACTCAGCTATGATGGGAAGCTTTTGCGTAAAAGAAAAATCACAATGCTAGACATTTTATGAGTCCAGAAGTCTCAAGTGTTTCATTCTTTTTCATTCCACGAGATCTTTTAAAAAATGTTTTAAAAGAATAGAAATACAATAGAGAATAGTCTTACATCCTGATTAATCGGAATACGGTGGTATGTCCTCATAAAGCCTGCAATTAGACTGCAGAATCTTTTGCTGCCAGCTGGAGGTTCAAACGGGAAATAGGAGCTATTTTTCAAGACACTAGCAAGATAGGCTAGAAATGGAATTTTCTCATCAGCCACAGCTTCATCCTCGAAAGATAAATCCAGTGAATTACTGATTTCTTGAAATCCATTTTTCAAGAAGTCAAAGATTATCTTAACCTGTCAATCATACCACCTTAATTGATTACTATGTTGTTCATAAAACATAAACATGTTATCTAAAAGAAAGTTTATTTATCTACCCACTTGACTTGGTTGGCGAAGCTGACAACTATAAACCGATAAAGCATGGGAGATTCGTCCACCAGACTTTCCATAGGCCCATGCGGTTCGAGCACAAATTGGTTGGTCTCCGGCAAGTCCCATAAAAAACTCAAAACGATGAGGGCTGCTCCTCTCAATTTCAACTAATGCCGAGATATCGGTATCTGCAGCCTGTAAACACATGTCAAGTGGCCATTGTGGAGGAGCATGTTCTTTCAGACTTTAATGAAATTGTTCTTTCAGACTTTAATGAAATTCTTACCTGAAGTATTTTAGTTTGCCACATCTGTGTAACACGGACTCCTCGCCGCTCAAACAAGCGTCTACAGACACCTTGCCCAGGACGACCACCCATGTTGAATATCATAATCCCTGCAGGTTTGATGACAGATATTCCCTCTTCCACCGCTCTGGCAATCAAACCTAAGCCAAACTGATCTTCAACAAAACCCTGAATATTGATACAAAAATTATCAAGCATCAACATTAACAAAAGTAATATGATCTATCATTTACACCTTTTAGAGTAAATAAAAGCTAGAGAATGTTTCATCGCAGGCAACAGAAGAAAGAGAGGATGTTATGGATTTTACAGAGACAAGAAAAAAAATTCTTATGTAATTACTCATCACAAACATACCAAACTTAGGTTGAAATGCGATATGGCAGGCATGCATATGACTGGCTCAATAATGCTAGCAAAATCTCACAGTGTCATGCACATGAATTTTGATAGAAAAGGAAGAGAAGAAGCATCATGGATTAGACAATTGAAGGATATAACATGTAGCTGGACAACACCAAAAGAGTTCTAGGTGCTAGCTTGCTAACGTACTACAGATACTTTCAAGAGTAATTTTGCAGGAAAAAAACAAAAGAATCCCTTACCTGAAGGGCACAATAGTTACTCAGCGAATGGAGAAATTCCTCACTTGCATTTTCTGTTATCAGCTTAGACATTGCCTCTGGGTTTGGATTAAGAATCTGCCACAAGAACATTGCATCAAAGGAAGCACACATAAAAGGAATTCATTAATTTATAGAAGTTTAAACTACTCCTACACATATAAGATATGGAGACCAGAAGGAAAAATTTACCTGAGGTATGCATCCTACAATTCTCTCGAGCTGAATTTTATTATCTCTGCAATAACCAAGCAAATCAGATTCATAGAATTCCACTCTATCTAATAAAGTTTTCTTCTCGTCGTCATAGACTGGTTCGCCATCATCATCAAGAGCGTTTAGGTACAAATTTATCCAAGAAATTTTTACAGCTCTAGGATTAATATCAAGCCCATATACCTGCAAAAACACGTAAATATGAAGTTATAAGCTTGACACTGGTATGCTACTGTGAACTACTAAAAACATACCTAAAGCATATCCAGGGTATATATGAGGGCAATAACAAAAATAGAAACAATAATCATACTAATAGATGACATTACTACAGTTATTTCCCTTTCTACGAAGATGAAAACATGTACTCCTCTGACCCAAATTGAAAGCTTCAGTAGTGGTACTTCTAAAAATTCAATGAACATATACTGACCTTTGAAGGCAACCACTTAGCAGCTATGGCTATTGATATCCATCCATTCCCACAGCCAAGTTCAGCAATAGTCTTATCCTTGAAGATGGTGTCAGGATGTCTATTAAGTCCTTCATAAAATGTGAATGACCAGTCTTCTGGAATAAAAATACTAGGAATGACCATCATGGTTAACTTTTTCCTGGACTGAAAACCTGCAGAAAAGAGAGGAAGATGTATTGGTGTCTGATACAAGCATGGTTCCTAATTATAAGGTAGCCAATATCAGCTGCAATAGGATGTTAGAGATACACGGCAAGAAGTTCCTAGAAAGAAAAAAAGAATTTCCAACTGCTGATATAAATCTTAAAACTCCGTTGATCATGCCTTCTAAAATGACTCATAGCAAAAGGAACAGTTTGATATTAAATCTGTTTGTCACAGTGCATAAGCCTAAAGCTGATATGATCTCCCAAATGTCTGGAATTCAAATATCGGCGTTGTTTTGATTGCCATGATCAATGTTTTCCAGAGCAAACTTTTATGTTTGAAAGTCATAATCATGGTGGTACATAATGACAGATGTTGAATCATTATAGAAACTCATATGAGAATGACAGACAACAATAGTTAAAAAAAGATACAAAAAAAGAAGTGAAACGTGCAGTTGACTCAGTGTTACTAAGAAAACGACAAAGGGACCTCGAAAAGCTAAATTTATAGTAAATCGTTAGCGTATTCATTGGACAAACAAGGCGACGTGTTTGTCGATTACTCGGCGATTGCAGTTTTAAAACGACGAAATTGCCACCGGAATCATCCCAACTTCCCGGAAAATCAAGAAAACAAAACCGGATAATCCAGCGACGAAGAAATGGATCACGAAGTCAACTAAACAAACTAATGTGAGATCGGATAGATAACTCTTAAGAAAATCAACCAAATCATTACGCGCAGCTCAATCAAATCCATTTAACAACTCATAACAACATCTAATCACAAGAACAGAACAAATACTCAAGGATCGTGTTAAAAAAGGAATCGGATCGAATGAAACTACAAGTACCTTCGTATTGATCGAGGAAGATGTCCTGGATATGGAAATGGTAGGTTTGGAGAGACGACTCGGAGGATCCGACGCGTTTGTAGATGTCAGAGAGGAAGATCCGAGCCTTGGATCGAGTTTTCGGATCCTCGAGCCGCTCCAGGACCGATCGCAAAGCGCCATAAGCTGCGTCGCCGGATTGTTTGCACTGGTTTAGGAAATCGTCGACAGAGAGGTCCGCCATTATCGTCAACAAGTGATCGGAGTGAGTTTTAGAAGAGGAAGAAGAAGAAAAAGTGAAAGTGTGGGTTTGGGTTTGTGACTAATAAAATTAATATAAAGCATTTTGTGGCGTAGGATGACCTTTTGACTAATAAAAAATAACTATTTTATTTTTATTTTTTATTCATATTTGTAAATTGTAAAAGTCTTTTTTGTCCCGAAAATGAGACCAAAAACATTGCTTTCGATATAAAAAGGGAGGACAAAATTAAAAAATAGATAGAAAGTTTGATTTTTAAAAATAGAAAGTATGTAGTCTATAATATAAGATAGATGTTATAAACCACTTAATCATAGACTCCATAACCAAGCCCATACACGATCCATGTTTTGAAGCCCATCGGTCAAGACCATAAGGCCCATCGGCCATAAGTTTTAGTCTATGTCGGTTTAAGTGTTTGTGTTTCCTATTATGATAAAGCCTAATCCTTTACTATATATATGTAACCTCTATTCAATTCTATCAATAAGAACAAGAGATATACCTTCGAATTCTCTAGTTTCATAACACGTTATCAGCACGATTCTCTAAAACCAGCTGAGAAAAACCTGAGAAAAACCCTTACCCTAAAACCCTAAAAACCCTAAGACCGCCGCCGCAAAAGGTTCTTGTTCGTCCAAGCTCGGCGATCGGTTACTGTCCGTGATTCGTCAGAGTTCGTCCAAGTTCGTCGACGACTACCGTTCGTGATCAGATTCTCGTCCGCGACCAGTTTGAGTTCGTGGTCCGATTTTGTCCGGGGTAAGTCTTGTTCGGAGCAGCAGTCCAAGTTCGTGATCGGTTCTTCCTGCTACCTAGGCCGAGGTTCGTGATCAAGAGAAAAGTAAAACCGAGGTCTTTAGCTCCAGGTTCATATCCAGTCAACCCCAAAAGGTGGAAGGTAAACAATAATCAAACCCCTTAGAACCTATGAAATCAAATCTGATCATAAGAATAATGGAACCCTAAATCTACAAGTACACAATCAAACAAACAAGTTCTTAAGTTCAAAATCCTAAACCCTATAACTTTAAAACTTTAAAATCGGTTGTTATAGGTTGTTTAGATTGTTTGCAATTGAACTGTTCATGTTATGATTAAAATCCGATTATGATTGTTTGATTGTTTGAGAATTGGTTGCATGAATCCTTAGATCTAAACCCTAGAATCCGAATTGCTTTAGAGTAAAAGTTTGATAGGGTTGCTTGTTTATTGCCTGATTGCTTTATGTTATGCATGCATCCATGAAACTAAAATCAGAATTTGTTTAAGAAAATATTGATTAAAATTCGGCTGCATACGAACCCTAAAATCCTAATCAAATTCGGAATCCTAGAGAAATTCTAGTTTTCCTAAAATTTGTTGTTATCCTAAATTAGAAAAGGAAAAGTTAAATAAAAGGAAAATTTAAGAAAAAGGAAATTTAGTAAAAAGAAACACTTTGCATGCTAGATTAAATTTGTTGTCTAGGATTGCTGTTTCATGCATAATAAGCCACAAAAATTTGAGTATAAATAAGCATGGCATGGTTCGGTCTCAAATACCGCATGGCCTTAAGTGATTGGCATGGTTCGATCTCAAATACCGCATGACCTAGAATATTGATTGCATGGTTCGGTCTCACATACCGCATGCTAATGAATGGATGCATGTTCTGTTTTGTAGATGGCAAAACTTAACAATCTCTCCTATGTTGCCCTTAATGTTTCTGGAGATAATTATTTGTAATGGGCATTAAATACTAAGATTAACCTGAAATCAAAGAACCTATGTGAGTGAATTAAGAATGATACTGATTGCACTGAAAAATAGATATAAGGCGATCTTGCATATACGCCATGATCTTGCTGAGAGTCTCAAGAACCAATACCTTACAATAGAGAATCCTCTCGAGCTTTGGACAGAGTTGAAAAACATATATGGACACCAAAAGACGGTGCTCCTACCAAAGGCTCAATTTGATTGGAAAAACTTAAGGATCCAGGATTCCAAAACCGTGGATGAGTATAACTTAGAGCTATTTAAGATAGTCTCAATCCTTAAAGTTATGTGGTAAAGAGGTTACTGAGAAAGACTTGCTAGAGAAGACATTCTCGACTTTTCACACCAATAACATACTGCTTCAGCAACAATATCGTGAAAAGGGTTTCAAAACTTATGCAAGTCTCATCTCTTGTTTGCTGCTTGCTGAGCAAAACAATGAGTTGTTACAAATGAACAGTGCAATGAAACCTCCTGGTTCTGTCTCATTACCGGAAACCCACAAAATCGATTTGATATCAGCAAGAAAAATCCTAAAAAGCCTAAAGAGCCAAAAGAGACTAAAGAGTCTAACTATGTCCATAGGGACAAATGTGGTCGTGGCCATGGGAGAAGTGGACGTGGTGGTCCTGGTCGTGGGACCTATCAAGGACACAATTTTGGTGGTCAAGGCCTTGGTAACCGATTCGGCTTCGGCCGTAGTCGGGATAGAGGCCGCGGGTTATTTAAACCGCAACGTAAGACCAAGTCCACTTGCCATAAATGTGGTATGGAGAACCACTGGGTAAAGACATGCAGAACTCCTAAGCATCTTATTGATCTCTATCAAGAGAGTCTAAAGAAAAATCCAAAAACTAACTTGGTTCATCTCGATGGTGAAGGTTATTTCGACCATGAGAATGATGACCAGTTAGATTATGAAACCTCCGAATGTTTAAGAGAGGATAATTAAAACTCAAATGTGGTCTTGATTTAATTTTATATTTTATGCTTTGCATTTGATTGAATTATTATTTGGAATATTATTTATGGTTTAAATTCAATTATTTTATTTCCTTCAATATACTATTATTTGTTTATGTTTAAAACATAAATTCTTGTCCATTATATAAATGAGGACAAGAATATAATTGTGGTGGATAGTGGATTAAGCCACACAATTTTGAAGGATAAGAGATATTTTGCATAATCTGCAAATATTAGCATAATAAGGGTATATCAAGATTAAAGGCTACGGCCAGACACACATTTTGAACTAAGTGATGCTTTATATTCACCCAGATCAAAGAGAAGCTTACTGAGTTTTAGAGACATTCCTTTGAATGGTCTACATGTTGAAACTAAGGGTGAAGGAAACCAAGAGTTCCTATATATTACTGAAATCACCCAAGGACATAAGAAAGTCCTAGAAGCTATACCCGCACTAGCCACTGGTTTATACCATGCTAAGATAAATATGATAGAATCTATTGTGGCAATGAACAAAAGGTTCAATGAACAATTCACTTTATGGCATGACCGGATTGGCCATCCGGGTTCTAACATGATGCGTAAGCTAATTATAAATTCAAATGGGCACACTCATAAAGAGAGAAGAGTTATCCCTAAAAATCTCACATGTGTAGCATGTACACAAGGGAATCTCATTATAAAGCCATCACCAGTAAATGTAACTAAAGAGTTTTTCCACTTAAGACCATACGTCTAGATAGTGCTGGTGAATTTACATCCCAAGCGTTTAATAATTATGGTATTACCATGGGGGGAAGTGTGGACCATCCTATGGCACATGTACATATAGACGAATGGATTAGATAAATCCTTCATTAAACGCATTAGTTAAATTGCTCGACCATTACTTATGAGGTCGAAGCTTCCTGTGTCGGCTTGGGGACACGCAGTATTACATGCAGTAGAGCTTATACGCATCAAGCCATCTAGTGAGCATAAATATTCACCATCCCAATTACTAACGGGTCATGAGCCAGACATATCCCATCTAAGGACATTCGGGTGTGCCGTTTATGTACCGATTGCATCATCACAGAGAATAAAGATGGGACCTCAAAGGAGGATGGGAATATATGTTAGATATGATTCTCCCACCATTGTTAAGTATCTTGAGCAAACTATGGGTGACTTATTTAAGGCCAGATACGCGGATTGTCAGTTTGCTGAATCCGAATTTCATATGTTGGGTGGAGAGAAAGACAAGCTGGTCAAAGAAATAATATGGAATCAAACATCTTTAAATTGGCAAGATCCTCGGACTCTAGCCTGTGATGCAGAGGTCCAGAAAATTATTCATTTACAGAAGCTAGCTAATCAATTGCCAGATTCCTTTGCTGACCCAAAGAGAGTAAAAAAATCGTACATACCAGCTTGTAATGCACCAGTACGTATTGATGTTCAGAAGGAACACAATAATCAAGTTGCTACAGAGTCTAAGCCACGTTTGACACGAGGTAGACCATTAAGTTCCAAAGATAAGAACCCTCGGAAATCTAAGAAAGGTGCAAATAAATCTGGGGTTAAGGAAATAATAGACATGGCCGCGGCAAATGCTAAGGTACCGAATGAGGTTTGGGACGCTAAACCTCAAGGTCCTGAAGGTATTGATAATAATTAGATCTCAATAAGTTATATCATGTCTGAAATTCAATGGAACAGAAAAGATATCGACATCGATGAAATATTTGCATGCAAGGTAGCACTTGAAATAAATGAGGATCATGAACCCACGTCTATATTAGAGTGCACTCAAAGTAAAGATTGGCTAAAGTGGAAAGAAGCCATTGACGTGGAGTTAAACTCTTTAAAGAAGAGAAGTGTGTTTGGTCCGATCTTAAGGACAACACCTGAAATAATGCCAGTTGGACATAAGTGGGTCTTTGTAAGAAAGAGAAATGAGAATAATGAAATCGTGAGATATAAAGCATGGCTTTTAGCACAAGGATTCTCTCAAAGACCGGGAATAGATTATGAGGAGACATACTCCCCTGTGATGGATGCAACGACTTTTAAATATTTGCTAAGTCTGGCTATAAGAGAAAAACTAGATTTGCGGTTAATGGATGTTGTAACCGCATACTTATATGGTCCACTGGATAATGAAATTTATATGAGATTACCAGAGGGTATTGAGCTCAAAGATAAGAGTGGTTCTCGAGAACAATACTGCATTAGGCTGAACAAATCCCTTTATGGACTGAAACAGAGTGGTCGAATGTGGTATAACCGGTTAAGTGAGTATTTAGCTAAAGAAGGCTATAAGAATGATCCAATCAGTCCATGTATATTTATAAAGAAGTTTGCAAACAAAGGGTTTGTAATTATAGCAGTGTATGTGGATGATTTAAACATCCTTGGTACCTCTGGAGAAATCGCCCAAACAGTAGAGTATTTAAAGAAAGAATTTGAAATGAAAGACCTAGGCAAGACAAAATTCTGTTTGGGATTACAACTTGAGTACAAAAGAGATAGAATCCTTGTGCATCAAATGGCATATACAGAAAAGGTACTCAAGAGATTTAATATGGACCAGACTCACCCATTGACCAGCCCAATGGTTGTAAGGAGTCTTGACTTGGATAAAGATCCATTTGGTCCAAAGAAGGACGATGAAGAAGTTCTCGGTCCTGAAATGCCATACCTCAGTGCTATAGGAGCGTTAATGTTCTTGGCTAGCCACACTAGACCAGACATATGTTTTTCCGTGAACCTCCTAGCTAGATTTAGCTCTTATCCTACCCAAAGGCATTGGGACGGAATTAAACATATATTACGTTACCTACAAGGAACACTTGATTTGGGTTTATATTATACTAACCATAACAAAGAAGGTTTAGTTGGTTTTGCTGTTGCAGGTTATTTATCTGATCCACATAATGTAAGCCATGAGTGTGTATGGTTGAGTCGATGACTCAACATATCAGGACAGTTTGTGGCATGGCCAAAGATAAGGAACCAACGGTCATATATGAGGAAAATACCGCTTGCATCGCACAACTTAAGGAAGGATACATCAAGGGAGATCGGACAAAGCACATCTTACCGAAGTTCTTCTTCACACATGAACTACAAAAGTCCGGAGAAGTTCAAGTGGTGCAAGTTCAATCATGCGACAACTCAGCCGATCTCTTCACCAAATCATTGCCGACTACAACATTCAAGAAGCTCACGCACCAGATTGGAATGCGGAGGCTTAAGGACTTAGAGTGATGCTTGAAACAGGGGAAGTGATGTGTGCTGTACTCTTTTTCCTTCACCATGGTTTTGTCCCACTGGGTTTTCCTGGTAAGGTTTTAATGAGGCAGCATCCCCAAGCACATTGCATCGATCCCTTAGCATCGGCATGGTTATGTCATCCAGGGGGAGTGTTATAAACCACTTAATGATGGACTCCATAACCAAGCCCATACAAGGTCCATGTCTTGAAGCCCATCGGTCAAGACCATAAGGCCCATCGGCCATAAGCTTTAGTCTATGTCGGTTTAAGTGTTTGTGTTTCTATTATGATAAGGGCTAATCCTTTACTATATATATGTAACCTCTATTCAATTCTATCAATAAGAACAAGAGATTTACACCTTCGAATTCTCTAGTTTCATAACAATAGAGTAAATTAGTGGGTGGAATTAGAAACTAGTATTAATCAAACTTTTGAAATGATTTATTTGAAATGACAGCTTTCGTACTATTTAATCATAATTTGAATTTACCAAAATTTTAATTTCATGGTTTTAAGTGAAATTGAAGCGAATTTTGATGACAAATCTCAGTTATTTCTTATATATTCATCTAAAATTGTCAATATATTTGATGGGGAAAAAAAGAAAGCTATGATGTAACAGAAATATATAAGAGAATAAGTACTTCTTGACTTCTTGTTAACGTTACTAAAAAAAAGAGATACCATCACGAAGCAAGCAGAGCAGTATCTCAAGAGAACTCTAAAGACGATATTTTATCGCCCATAAGTCTAAAAAGACATTATAAGGGAATAAGCTTTTAGAAGAAGTTTTTTTTTTTTGTTGTTGTTTACTATGCATCTTGGAAATCTCTAGATCAAAATGTTGGCATTATTGGTCACTTCATAAGTGGAATGGAACCCATCTATATATTTAAAGCATATACAATATACCATGGAACCAACTTACTCCGTAGTGCAACAATTTCAGAGACTTGGGTATACTAATTAGAGTAATATTTTGTTGGGATTCTATAGCCTTTTATATATATGAAGACAAAACAACGAAGACAATGGCATCCGCGTATTGCCGCGACGGAGAACTCATGAGCCAGTATTACTCAAGTTCAATCCAATGATGCCGAAGATCTGATGATGAAAAAACGTCAGTGGAGTCCAAGAAGATGGACATGAAGAAGGTATCGACGAATCCGACAAACAAGAACACGATTTGAATGAATCCAACACGACTTGAAGGAATCCTTGTGTCACACACAATTCTTGTGTTGTGACATCGACGAACCGACAAGAAAAAAAAATGAGCTGACTCAACGGTGGAGTATAACACCGTGATGAATACCGAAACCAAGATGTGAAGATGAGGACATGATCAAGTTCAAGTTGGACATTTGCAAGCGGCATGCTCCAACTTGAGGAAGGGTGTTAGGATATTCTAGGATATGATTATACCAAATCATATCTCTTAGCTTGGTAATCAAGGAAAAATCTTAATCATTTAATATATGATTTGATTGCATATATTTAGGAAGATTTACATCTACCATTTAAAGAAATATCTTTGTGTATATATGGAGGCTTATGGCCATTGATAATAATAATAAAAAAAAAAAAAAGTTTTCCAAATTATGTTTTCTTGACACAATGTACGTAGTCATGTAATATCCTAGAACAAAACTTTGTAAAAGCTTATATAATGAATTACCTACTACTTTGACGACAAAAAAAACTTATTTATAAATAAAAAAACTCAAAGTTGTTATAATTTATAAGTTGAAGCCTAATGATTTGAGGCACATACACAAAATAATTGAGTATTCTTTGACTTTTTGTAGTATCGTAACACTACAAAAAAACATGGAATTGGTTACTGCAATTTACGACTAAAAACACAGTCGCTAAATTTAGCGACTGAATTGCGATTGTTTAGCTACTGAATGGCTACTAAAATAAAATAGTCGCTTAGTAGACGCTAATTGGAGACTGATGCATATTGTCGTAGTGTAGTCGCCAATTTGCGACTAATTTGGAGACCAGTTTGACAGTCGCTAAAAGATTGCGACTAAAAAGCTACTATTTAGTGACTGCTTTAATAAATTTGGGCCTTAACACAATTTGGGCCGTGACAAAACACGAAAACCCATTTTTCGTTTTCTTCCCCGAACAAACCCTAATCTAACATTTCTTTTCTCAATTTCTTCTTCTTCTTCTTCTTCTTCGAGACGAAACGGCGAAACCTCAAAACCCTAGATCTAAACCGTAAACCCTCCTTCTTCCTCTCACTCGACGAAACCGTAAACCCTTGATTGCTGGAGTAAAGAAAAGAGGCGGAGGAAGAAGAAACCCCTCTAATCGAACCTCTGGAACCTCACAAACGGCGAATCACAGACCCGC
>NC_025702.1:9866634-9897722 GCF_000633955.1 Camelina sativa | reverse complement strand
CGGTGTGGTTCAAGCAAAGTTCTATAGCATTTGTCAAAACCGTATGAAAGACATGGTTTCCAAGGCAGCAGCTCAGCGAGAGGAAGTGAAACCGAGGTGGATTGAGAGAATTCTTTGGAAACAAATGTGTGACTATTGGAACACAAAAGAAGCCATGGCAAAGAGTGCAACCACTTCAGCAGCTCGAATGTCTGACCGTAATGGTCTTGGCCCTCACAAGCATGTATCAGGGCCGAAGTCTTACTTACAAATCGAACAAGAGATGGTGAGTTACATCATAAACTTTTCATTGTTTAATTACTTGACATCAAATGGTTCCTAACCTTTTCATTGTCTAACATTTCAGGAAGTAGAATTGGGAAGACCGCCAACTATTCCTGAAGTTTTTCTCAGGACTCATACCAAAAAAGATGGTACTTTTGTGGATAAGAAAGCACAAGCAGTTCATGAGACATATAAGAAAAGAAGGAAAGCTAAGTTGGCTGCTCAGGATAATGATGAGTCTTCAGATGGTACTTCACGTCGATCAAAGTTATCTCACGAGGAGGAGGATGAGCTCTTTCTTCAGGTAATTTGCTTCTTTCTAATAAGCTATTAAGTTTTTTATTGTTAAGTAATTATAATAACTTTTTCTCTCTGTTTTGTGTATGGAGTCTAATTACATAAATGATAGAGGAACATACTATGGAGTTGGAAGCCTAGGAAGTTACATCAACGGGAAGCGGAAGTACCCTGGAAGCTCTTCTACTTTCACAACCCTGCAACAACAGCTTGAAGATGCTAACCGCAAGATAGAGGAACAAGCAGCTCTACAAGCAGAGCGTGACGCAGAGGCTTTACGGGTTGCAGCTGAGGCTTTACGGGTTGCATCTGAGCAACAAGCAGAGATCTCACGCTTGGTGAGCTTCCTCAAGACTAACCCAAACTATGTCGCCTTCCTCGAGTCTCAAACCAATGACTCAAACCCTGTTGATTTTCAAAGTTAGGTTCCCTCATGTAATATTTGCTTGTTTATTTGCTTGGATATTTGGATGTTTTTTGGAACTTTTGCAACTTTTGTAAAAACATGGTACTTACATGTTTAATTTCATGGTACTTACATGTTTAATTTGAATGTCTTTGTTTAATTTCATGTTTTTTATGTTTTAGTACATGTTTTCTTAATCAGTTTTGGTATTACAAAATCAAATAATGCATTTTTACCAGAATTTTTTTAAAAACATGATAATTAAACAGTCGCAAAAAAGTCACCAAAACGTAAACAAAACAGTACCCAAACAATCGCAAATGAGTAACATATCAGTCGCTAAAGTGTTGCAATTCAGTCACAACTTTAGCGACTGTTTGGCGAGGGAAGAGCGACCCCAATTATCAGTCGCCAATTAGTAGCTCCATAGCAACTTTTTAGCGACTGATTTTTTTAGTGACGCACTGTTTAGCGACTACGTATGTCAGTCGCCAATCAATCGTGACTAAGTAGTTAGCGACTGTATAGTGACTGTTTTTGTAGTCGGTAAATCCATGTTTTCTTGTAATGTAATGGATAATGGATTATATTCGATGATATCATCATTGTTAACTCTCTCTATCTCTCTCTCTAAATAAAACAAAGAATGATAAAATAGATGGTGTTGGGCCTGTTGGCCGGTGGGGAATCATGAGTGTAACTTATATAAAATATCTACTTGTGTTGATACATATTAATATGAAAATCAATCAATAATTTATTTTAAATAACGAGGAAGAACGTTATGGTTGTTGTTGTAGAATCGACTTTGCAGCAATCACGTGAAAAACGAGCAGAGACAGACCAAGTCTAGACCCGAGGAAGGAAACAAACATTACTGATTCCGATAATGTCTTTTGGTTTTTTCTAGCGTTCACTATTTTAATTGGATTATTTTTAGTTCTTTGATATAGCTAGCTAGTAGATTACGATTCCTAATATCTACTACGTACGTTCGTAACTTAGCTATTAATTTCCTATAGATTACTATAGTAGATATTACTAATTTTGGCGGGTAATCTGTTTACGAAATCTAATTAATCCTAGAACATAACGATTACATAATTCGAATTGAGAATATTAACAACGAATAATAAAAAGGTATTAACAAATATACATTGATCAAACTATCACTATACTGGTAATTAAAAAAAAAAAAAAACCTAGAGTTTTGTTTCCCAAATATATGAAGAATCCAGTTGAACCAACAAAGAGATGTCACACCGTCCTTAACTTTAGGTGTCTGGAACTTCCATTTGAGTCACAAGACTTTTTAAGAAACTTAAAATCCAAAATCTCAAAGTCAACGTCAAAGTTTCCTATGATAAATTATGTGATTTGATGACACTCTACCCACATTGAGCTCTATTGACACATGGGACGTTGGTAATTTGGTGGTTACATACATAGATGTGACCTTGCTAAGTAATTTGGAGAAAATACGCTATTTGGTTTTATAGCGCACATCTTTTTGAGGTAAGTTACAACTGAATAGTTGCTTTTAATTAACTATATATATATCATAAAAATTAGTTACGAAATAAATAAAGTTGTGAAATGCATATTGAACTTTTTAAAAGAAATGCACACCCAAGAAATTTTATGAAGGGAAGTAAAAGTTTTATAAAGGGTTATGTATAACAAAAATATTAACATTAATATATAGTAACAATCTTTAATTAGAATTAATAATTGAACTTGTTTTAATCAAAGTCATGGCTTTTCAGTTTTCATGAAACTACTATATGGGCACATACGTATTATGGTGAGAGACGCGTAAACTTGTATAAATACAATCGAATATATATGGAACTGTTCACGAACTGTTTTTCTCAAAATAAAATATGAGATATTTTTACTGAATTAATTATAATTTTTTTTTTTGGTTTATCAATGATAGAAAGGGTCTTAAAGTTGTTTACCAGCGAAAAAGGAGTCTTAAAGTGACAAAAGTTATTAAAATTGAGCCATATACATAAGAAAGACGTGTTGAGTAGTTATCAAAAAAGAAACCCATAAATCAATGTGAGGTCCAGGAAAGCATAAATGAATGAAAAATGTCGTGTTTCCTTAGGTTTGAGTGTTGTCTTGGAAGGGTTGGTATTGAACTGCTAGTTCCTGTCCGAAGGAACGGTGCGTACGTGCCTACGGAGCCAAAATCTTTCGGATAATCAGAAAAAAAAATGAAAATAACATTTGTAAACTCATCCAACTTGAAAAACACAAAAACATATATAAATGTATAGAAATTTGTAATTTTCAAGAATGATTTTGAGTAAGAGGAAGATGTATAATGATTTCAGTTCCCACTAGTCATTGCATGTGCTATCTCTCCCTCATTGTCCCACTTACCCACTATCCTGCTTTCAACTCTGTCTCTTTCTCTCTCTCTTTCTTAACCAAATCCATGACTTAAAAATGCAAGAGCGCCACAACATAAGTCTTCACACCCTCCGGATCCCTCAATCTTCCTCTATACATTATGAACGGTCCAGCCCCCTCCAGCTCCTCCTGGTACGTAATAACAATCATGTTCCATATAATAGATATGTCTCTACATTGAAGCTTATATGAAACAAGAAATGCTATACTTTTAGGTCGGTGAGCGAGGAGTCGCTGAGAAGGTATGTGAGGTTCGCGAGTGAGAGCTGCATCCAAGAGCTCTTATCTTCGTCTGAGGCCGGACGCTTTGGGAACGCGTCTAATGGGTGGAAAGTTGTGAGGCATGACCCAAACGGTGTCGAGATTTCAAAACGCGACACTGGATCGCTCCACTCGTTTAGAAGCCGTAGGATCCTTACATCAATCTCTCCAGACCAGTTCGTCAAAGTCGCAAATGCCATCGACGCAGCAAGGTATCATTTCTTCTTAATGCTTCCCCCACAACATGCAAATACGTATATATATATATATATATATATATATATATATATATATTTTTACACAATATGCTCAATTATGTATGTCCTCAAATAAAAACGATGCTGCAAACACTAATAAGAGACATATTCACATATTTAGGACTCAAGAAAATATTTTTCACATCATTCTCGATCATTAGCTGATGTAAGTATAGAACTATATTTTTGTATCTACTTGTTCATTTCTTAATAAAAATTATGGAAAATGATGATTCATAAAATAGCTTTTAAAAATGGAATTAAGTAGAGGTAAAAGTTAAGTGTATATACTGTAAATAAAAATAGTTTTTTTTTACATTAAATATATTAGTTACTCAATAAATTTTAGAAATTATACATTAGATCAGTTGTTAGAAATAATTTAATTATAGATCTATAAAGTTTGTATTTGTTTTTAATTAACATATGGTAGTTTTGTTTTTTGGTTTCAATTTAAATTGGCACATGCATGGTAGGTTTATTACCTACTTCATTAATAATTGGAGTTATAATAAATAATAACGATTATTGGTGAAATTGACAGCAATGGGAAGGCGACCTAGTGGAAGCAACACATATTAGAAACATAGATGAGAATCTAAGTGTTATCCGTTTAAGGTTTGGGGAAAACTCGAAACCGCTCTTTAGGAAAAGAGAGTTCATTGTCTACGAACGACGTGAGACCATGCAAGATGGCAGCCTCGTGGTGGCGGTTGCGTCGTTACTAAAGGAGATGGCAGAAGGATTGGAGCCGACAAAGAAAAAGGAAAACAACTCCATTAGAGGGTTTTTGGTTGAGTCAGGATGGGTT
Source organism: Camelina sativa (assembly GCF_000633955.1). Taxonomy (NCBI): domain Eukaryota; kingdom Viridiplantae; phylum Streptophyta; class Magnoliopsida; order Brassicales; family Brassicaceae; genus Camelina; species Camelina sativa. The sequence continues at coordinate 9,893,005 of NC_025702.1, read as the reverse complement.
TTGGAGAAGCTTGACGATAGCTCTTGCATGATTACTTATGTTGTTCAGGTCTTATAAACTTTTCCTCCCTTTTCTTTTTTCCTTTATTTATTTTTGTCTTTAATTTCGTTAATATATGTTCTTTTTTTTACCTTTTTTGTTTACAGTTGGATCCCATAGGATGGTTGCCAAAGGGTTTTGTGAACAGACTAAACACAAAGCTAGTAATGGTTATTGATAACCTTAGAAAGCTTGCTCAAGCTTCTCTACCTTCTCTCCCTCCTCCTTAGCCCTCGCTCTCTCTTTTTATTTTTATTTTTATTTTTTTATGTATACATATTTTTACAAAAGGGTTAAATGATCATAATTAAAAGGCCAACTACTTTTCCCTCGTTGGTTTTCTACTCTATTAATAAACCTTAAACCCGGCCCCTCTCTGGAGGCTAGAGTGACGACTATTTTAGAACATGGGAGTTATCATTTTATTGCAACTAGCTGCTTCCCCGCACAACGCGTGGATTGTGATGTAGTTGGCACTTTTATTTATACACTATATGTTTATACCATTTCGTTTAGATGTGTACAACTGTGGCGTTTATTTCTTATGAATTATGAGGATGTTGTTTCTTGATTTTGAGGATCCAGTATTATCATTGACTGATATTGTTCCCAATACATTTATTATATTTTAGATTTTCTAATTAACTGTTTATGTAAACCCTTCATACGTTGATGTTGCAATAAGAAGTTATTTTTTTAAAAAATAATTATCTTCTGTGTAAGTGATTATGTTTGTATGCTCATGTTTTGGTCTAATATCAATAAGATCGTTTCTGTTTTTCTTTAGCTGGTTTTGAAACCAATTTTGAGTTAAGCAAATAATGGGTCGAATTATGGAGTTAATAAGTAATATAAATTCTTATGTATATATATTGTCTATATGTGACAATAAGTTTAGCTAACTAAAAAAATCTGTAATATTTAAATATAATCTTGAACATATATATATATATTTTATTTGTGGGAGGAATGTATGAAATTATTAGATAGAAGTTATTTTTGAGTTAAATGACATTTTATGCCTTTAAAGTGAGTTAAATATTAATAAATTTTTATATGTGTCTTGACTTTTTTTAAAAGGAATACCAAGTGTTTCCTTCCAAATTTGAAGTGACATAGTATTTTAGTTTTCTTATATGATTTTACAAATTTCAATGTAAAAGTTTTTTAAAGTAATAAGTACACTCACACTGATTGAATTATAAAATTTGGAGAAATGTTTATTTCGATTAATCATCTGCTCTTTTAAATATATTAAATAAATGTGTTGTTGTTCCTACAAATAGGACAACATATATTATAGTTTAACCATAAAGTTAAGCAATGGAAATGGAACTTGTGACTGCAAGACAAAATGCTTATATATATTATGTTACATCGTTTAAAAATGAATAGGAACATCTAATTATCAAATAAAGTAATTTTTTTTTTTAAAAACCAACGTATGTGAATTTAAATTTAACTATGCAAATTTAAAAAATAAATATGAATAGATTAGAAAGGCAAGAAATATAAAAGAAATATTTTATTTTTATAGAAATAAAATAAAAATTGAAAACAATGTTAAATATATATAATACTTTCTAAATAAAATATAGAATCAAACTCTTACAAGTTACAACACATGAGATATAACAACATTTGATATTGGTGGGAGAGGAGGAGAGAATGATTACTATAAGATGGTAATCCAAATCAGATAATGGAGATGAATCTTTAAAAAATAGAACAATGTAATATATATATATATATATTATATATATAATACTTTATAAATTAAAATATAGAATCAAACGCTTACAACACATATGAGATATAACAACATTTGATATTGGTGGGAGAGGAGGAGAGAATGATTACTAATAAGATAATAATTCAAATTAGATAATGAAGATGAATCTTTTAAAATAGGAACAATGTAAAATATATATCATGTAGTCTCTAAAATTAAAATTTAGCATTAAAAATTTACAATGATATTTCATTTGTTTTTTACAACCCATACAACAAAAATAAGAAATCAAAAATTTAAAAAAAAAAAACAAAAAATGATTTGAGGTATTGTAGAAGAGAATGAGAGAATGTGACAATGAGATAGTAAAAGAACGCCAATATGTGAGAGAATGCTTATTTATATGATAAGAAATGATGGAAGTTACATTTAGAATGATGGAGTTACAATAGTAATTTATTGTGTTTGAATAAAATTGAGTGGTAGAATATGGTTAATGCATAATTTCTTTTATTANGAATATAAGTTTAGCCAACCAAAATAATTAAAAAATATTAAAATTTAACAAAAAATATTTTTCTTGAAAGATAAATAAGTTAGTTGGAGAAATAAATTAATGTACAATTATTGGATAGGAGTTACATTTGAGTTAAATGGAGTTACATGTTTTTAATTATAAAGAAATATTTTAATTTTTTATAACCTAAAATAAAAGGAATACCAAGTGGCCGAATCAAAATTCACATGATTTGGTTGTTTGTTGATATAAACTCAACACTTACACATAATATTTCAAAATAAAAAAAATATTACTTTTGAAGTGACAAACTAAATTAGTTTTCTTATAAAATTATATGAATTCTTCAATATCAATAATTTTTAAAACCCCAAGGATAACTTATATTTTTTTGGTTTTTTTTTGTTTTTCACTCATTAATTTAATTTATAGTGCTAGATTTCATACTAATGGTTTCATCTTTAGAGAATTTAGTTAAATAGTATTTTTAAAATTATATTTTATTTTTATATTTAAGTTTCAGTTGAATATGATTTCTTTTTTGGATCATTTTTTAATGCGAGATCAGGATGGTTCTAGTGTTCATTCTTCAAGAGCAGCTTTTGATGAGGAGAAGGAGCGGAGATCCGAGGAAATTGATAAGAAGAAGTCTAAAAATCAAGCAAGGAAGCAATCTTACGTAAGAGTAGGTAGAATATGAGATGATAGGTAGGGATGGAAATGTTATGATTACCTTAGGGAACAATAGTCGGTTGAGATGAAGGAGATGTTATGATTACCTCAGGGAACAATAGTCGGTTGAGATGAAGGAGATGTTATGATTACTTTAGGGAACAGTAGTCGGTTGAGATGAAGGAGATGGTATGATTACCTTAGGGAACAGTAGATATCTAAGAGTCGGTTGAGATTGAGATGGTACTGTGTAGATAAGGAGATGTTATAATTACCTTAGGGAACAGTTGAGATGGTACTGTAACAGTTATAGCTATTAACTGTTGGAGATGTTTGGCTAATTAAAATTATCTTGTTGTATTGTTTTGCAGATGAGCATGTGGAGACACCACTACCATGCCGATCGCTACTCATGTTCAATGATTTTTGATGATCATGTTTACTCCTGTTTGATGATCACCACAATCATCAAGGGAATCTACCTTATCTACGCTCTATCTCTATTGTTAATTCACCTGTTTCCCTTTCAACTTTTCTATTTCAACTGTTTCTATTACTACTCTATCTATAACTGTTACGTTTTCAATCATTCTGTCTTGCTTCTTTAGACTCGTAATTGTCTCCACATTTAACCCTTGTTTTGATTAGGTTTGCACATAATATAAATAGATATGGTGATAACTATTTTAGGGGCAACATTCGGGAGACATTGATTAGGATTGATTATCATATAAGACACAAAAACTAATTGTTTAATTATGTTCTTTTTGTTTTCAAAAACCTCAAATCATAAATGTAATATATATATATATATATATATATATATTATATTGATCTTTGCAGATTCATCAATTGGATCACAAAACAAAATAGTCTTTATAAATGGATAAATGGATAATTATATTGATCTTAAAATATTATATTGATATTTATAAATTATTAAAAATGATACATGAATATGTGAGATAACCAGAGACATAATAGATAATTAGATATGGATCATTTCAACTTCATGATCTTATTGTGTGGTGAATATTGTTAGAAAGTATGAAAATAACAGAAAAAATAGAAAACAAAAAAAAAAGATTTGAGAGTAGTGGAAGAAGATGAGAAAATGAAATAGTGATAGAATAAGAGAATAAGATAATGAGTATTTATAGGACGAAAAATGATGAAAAATTACATTTAGAAAAATGAGAGTTACAATTCTAATTTATTGTTTTAATACAATTAATTAATACAACTTAGTGGAGAAATAAAATTAATGCATAATTTATAGGGGAAATTTATATGATTTCAGTTTTATATTATGTGAGTTAAATGTGAGAATTAATTGTTTTTAAATTTATATTTTAATATAAATATATTTTTTTTATTAAAATTGCATTGCTAAGTGGACCATTAAGAAAAGAGTTAAACCTTACTTTTATATATATGATTACATGTTTCTTTTCTCAGGTTCTTTTTCTCACTTTTTTTTCTCTCCTAAAAGGAGAATATCTTAAGACAACGTCAATACATTTGCTATTCATGTAAACAGTTTTTTTTTTTTCAAGTATAAAGAAACGATTAGGTGGATAATAAGATATGGAAGAGATATTAGATAAACTAGATAAAAATCTGTATTTATATATCCTCACAATTTTTTTGTAAATTAATTTTGGTTAAATATAAGTATTGATTAGAAGAAATTTCAAAGGATTCTCGTTAAAAAAAAATTCAATAGAAATTTTTTGAAGGAGATTTGACCAAAAAAAAAAAAAAAAAATTGAAGGCTTCTAGTACCAGTCTAACTAATATTTATATATCCTCACAAATTTTTTTTTGTTTTAAAATTAAAATTACATGTATGTGTTGACATTTGTTTAGATTTTAGTAGTATTTATTATTATATTTACTATTTTATTATATATGCATACATTAATAAATACATGTTATAAATTATTTTTACAACATAATGTACAATATAGCCAATAGTTGTATTTTTATTTAATTTTTTTATATTTTTAGTATGCCCATACCAATCTGTCTTGTGACCGTGATTCCAGAGGAAAAGACCTAATTCCTATAACATCAGAGGAGGAAACAGTTGAGATAGTAACTGGACATTCCACTCCCCTTGATCCGTTCAGATGACACATTTTGATTGAGGTTCATTGTTCTATCTTTGTTAAAAGGTCTTCGTGGAACATCATCAAAAACCCATTTATCCATCCATACAATTGTGTGAGCCCCATTGCCAATCGACTTCAGCAGACCCTTCTCCAGTAACTCTCGCCCAAAAAGTATACTTCGCCATGCATATGATGGTCTAGAGCCTCTCAGTTTGCCTCCATTGCCTTTCAAGCCGGTCTTTAAAGTGATTTGGTTCTCTTAATTGCCACCCGTGGGTTGTTGTCATGTTTATTTATTATGATCTGATTAGAAGCAACTTCTTCTAAAGACGTGTGTTGTTTTCTATTGTTCTCACTGATAACTCTCTAATTTACATGTTTTAGCATTCCTTTTTGTCCATATCTTACATTGTTTTCACTCTAAACTTAGCATTTTTAGGTCATTTACTGTAGGAATTCACATTTAGGCCATTTAGGGTATTGCATTCTTGCATTTGCATATTTTGGATGAAAACATGTGCTTAAGAACCGAAAATGGGGAGAAACAAGATCGAACCCGAGCATGTACCCTAAGGAGCTATGGAACAAGAAGAACAGCCCGAACACCAACCCAATCGAGGAGGATCTAAAAACAGAAAGAACAATCCGAGAGCCTACCCGAAGAGCAACCCGAGCACATCCTCTTGCACCCCATCGAGCAGACCTTCGGGCAGGACTGGGAAGCTAGGGTTAATGGGTTTCCATATATAAACCCCCCTCTTCTTCCACTCGCCCTAGCACGCCGCAGACCCTCAGAACAGAGAGCGAGAGCTTCTGGGAGAGAAACTGAGCGACTCAAAACTCTTTCTACACTTTGTTAGGATTTAATTTCATTTCTTTTGCATTTTCGATTATATACTCTTCTACTCTACTCTATTTTTAATATAATGCAATTTTCGTTTATCTATGTTTTTTTGTTTCTTTCTATGAGATCTGAGTAGTGTAGTAAAGTTTCTAGGGATGGGATAGACGATTTTGTGTTCTTGATCGGTTAGGATGTCTTAGCTTGATTGTTTATGTTTTATAAATTCCCTTCTAGATTGGTGTTCTTAATGCTATCAACAGACCGAGAGGTTGAGATTAGATCTAAGGTGTTTCACCACCGAGAGGTGTAGATGAAATACTTGAATCAATCAATGCTAGAGATTTTCTTACTTAGCCTAAGAGATTAGATGAGTAAGGGGTTTATTGACAATAATGGATCGGTTTGTATTGCCTGCTTGGTCATGTTTCTCCAACGAGAGTTGGGTAGGGAAGTGATTAAGGTTGATTGTTTCTATCACGAGAGTGTTTTAACATGATTATAGAGATTCATTGTCTAGGGAATATTTGCTTGAGGCATGTAGGACATCCGTATTGGTCAGGAACACTTAGGAGTCGATTACCCCATCCTTGGGAGCTTTCGTATTTAGATTGTTTGCATTTTTATTCATCACTCGATCCCTTACTAGAACAGGTACACGATCACCTGCTTCGAGTGTACATTCGAGCTGTTCTTGCTTATCTTGTTTACTCGATCACCCCAACCGATACTGTGCTCGAATGCTTGCATCGAGTGCTTAGGTGGTGTGGTTCTTGTTTATTTCTCTTCTTTTATTTATTTTAGGATTGTTAGATCAAACCCATTTATTGCTTGGCTTGACTTGAATAGTTCTGATCGCATCTTATCTGCTAGCATAACAACCATTTGGATTGATAACCCTTTGTACTACAACTGCATAGGGAATTGATACCCTGAGTGAAAATCCTGTTATCAATTTGGCGCCGTTGCCATTTGGTTGAATTTAATTTGCTACATTTAGAATTTCAGCACTTGCTAGATCAAGTTCTATCTACCATTTTGGTTTGGTACTGACTTGTTTACATTTGTGTTTGCTTGTCTTGCATTTCAGGTACAACCCGAGTACCCACCCGACCCGTCACTCGATCACCTGGATCAAGTTGACCCTCATGTACTCACTAGGGAATATTTGCTTGAGGCATGTAGGACATCCGTATTGGTCAGGAACACTTAGGAGTCGATTACCCCATCCTTGGGAGCTTTCGTATTTAGATTGTTTGCATTTTTATTCATCACTCGATCCCTTACTAGAACAGGTACACGATCACCTGCTTCGAGTGTACATTCGAGCTGTTCTTGCTTATCTTGTTTACTCGATCACCCCAACCGATACTGTGCTCGAATGCTTGCATCGAGTGCTTAGGTGGTGTGGTTCTTGTTTATTTCTCTTCTTTTATTTATTTTAGGATTGTTAGATCAAACCCATTTATTGCTTGGCTTGACTTGAATAGTTCTGATCGCATCTTATCTGCTAGCATAACAACCATTTGGATTGATAACCCTTTGTACTACAACTGCATAGGGAATTGATACCCTGAGTGAAAATCCTGTTATCAATTTGGCGCCGTTGCCATTTGGTTGAATTTAATTTGCTACATTTAGAATTTCAGCACTTGCTAGATCAAGTTCTATCTACCATTTTGGTTTGGTACTGACTTGTTTACATTTGTGTTTGCTTGTCTTGCATTTCAGGTACAACCCGAGTACCCACCCGACCCGTCACTCGATCACCTGGATCAAGTTGACCCTCATGTACTCACTCGGTCAACTGTTTGTGCATGCAAACACGATCCAAAGGTAGCCAGCACTTTAGTCCTTTTATCGACAACATCGACAGACCTAGGCTACTACGTCAACAACAAGTCCAGCAACCACAACCAACAAAAATTGAGGAGGCGATGAATAATCAAAATGGTCCACCAGCTCCTCAAGAGAGGACCCACCTAGGAGCAGGAGATGCTCCATCTACTCACACTCAAAGACATGGCATTGTGCCACCTGCTGTCCAGAACAACAACTTTGAGATCAAGACTAGTCTCATCCAGATGATACAGAGCAACAAGTTTCATGGATTGCCAATGGAGGACCCGTTGGATCATCTAGATGAGTTTGATAGGCTCTGTAGCCTAACCAAGATAAATGGAGTTAGTAAAGATGGATTCAAGCTCCGGCTTTTCCCATTCTCATTGGGAGACAAAGCACACATCTGGGAGAAATCACTCCCCAAGGAGTCCATCACCACCTGGGAAGCATGCAAGAAGGCGTTTCTAGCCAAATTCTTCTCCAACTCAAGAACCGCAAGGCTGAGAAATGACATTTCCAGCTTTGTTCAGAAGAACAATGAGACGTTCAGCGAAGCTTGGGAACGTTTCAAGGGATACACTACCAAATGCCCTCGTCATGGTTTCAGCAATGCTTCATTGCTAAGTATACTATACCGAGGAGTGGTCACAAGNAGACCTAGGCTACTACGTCAACAACAAGTCCAGCAACCACAACCAACAAAAATTGAGGAGGCGATGAATAATCAAAATGGTCCACCAGCTCCTCAAGAGAGGACCCACCTAGGAGCAGGAGATGCTCCATCTACTCACACTCAAAGACATGGCATTGTGCCACCTGCTGTCCAGAACAACAACTTTGAGATCAAGACTAGTCTCATCCAGATGATACAGAGCAACAAGTTTCATGGATTGCCAATGGAGGACCCGTTGGATCATCTAGATGAGTTTGATAGGCTCTGTAGCCTAACCAAGATAAATGGAGTTAGTAAAGATGGATTCAAGCTCCGGCTTTTCCCATTCTCATTGGGAGACAAAGCACACATCTGGGAGAAATCACTCCCCAAGGAGTCCATCACCACCTGGGAAGCATGCAAGAAGGCGTTTCTAGCCAAATTCTTCTCCAACTCAAGAACCGCAAGGCTGAGAAATGACATTTCCAGCTTTGTTCAGAAGAACAATGAGACGTTCAGCGAAGCTTGGGAACGTTTCAAGGGATACACTACCAAATGCCCTCGTCATGGTTTCAGCAATGCTTCATTGCTAAGTATACTATACCGAGGAGTGGTCACAAGGATACAGATGTTGCTGGACACCGCAAGCAATGGAAACTTCCTCAACAAGGATATCGACGAAGGTTGGGATCTAGTGGAGAACTTGGCTCAATCTGATGGGCATTACAATGAGGAGTACGATCGCACTGTGCGATCCACTGGAGAGGAAGATGCCAAGTACAAGAGGGACATGAAGGCCCTAAATGACAAGTTGGATAAACTCCTGAACCAGCAGCAGCATGTCCATGCCACCTCAGATGAGGAGCAGTTTCTGCATCAAGATGGGGAGAGTACTTGGTTAGCAGACGTGAACTACATTAACAACCACGGAGGTCACATAGTAGGGCACAATGCCTACATCACCAATAATCATTATCTCAACCCAACCATTCAATACATTTCCTCATCCCTCGATCTGATCTCGATGATGCACCAAGTCTTGTCCACACAAAAAACCGAGGCAGTGCAAATCAATACACAACTCGATGAACTCGCGAGATGGTTATTGACCAATTCTTAGCAATTCCACAACAGATTTGATGCTTTGAGCTCTCGAATTCAGCTGCTCACAGATAAATCGGCTTCACCTTCAAAGAGTCAGGAGTTTGCACTCGCAATAGCACTACGGAGTGGACGCAACTTACCACCTCGGGAGGCACCACCTACCATTCCTGTGGACAGCAATGACTTAGATGTGGAGGATCTCCGTGAGCCGCCCACTCCTACAAACCCACAAAACCATCCTACAAAGCAACCCGACCCTTTACCCGATCACCCCACCCGGGCTGATGATCGGGTTGACGTTCCTGTAATCCCACCACCTACAGACAAGTTAGGAGGAGAGAAACAGAAAGAGAGACGATTCATCCCTCCACCTTACAAGACACCCTTGCCATTTCTTAGACGGTTTCGCAAGGAACTTCTTGAGAAGTACAAGGCATTGTTCGAAAAACAGATGCTGGAACTCGAGCTCTGAATGCCTCTAATGGACGCTTTCACCCTAATACCTCCCTACCAGAAATTCCTGAAGGATGCGGTGATGGAACAGATTAATCAAGTCCAAGGAATGGTAATACTCAATCACGAGTGCAGTGTTATAATCCAAAGGACTGCTGCACCTAAGAAACTGAGCAATCCGGGGTCATTCACATTACCTTGCTCGATTGGCCCTTTGAAGTTTGGAAGATGTCTCTGCGATTTGGGGGCATCAGTTAGCTTAATGCCTCTAACCGTAGCCAAATGCCTTAGGTTTGAGAAATTCAAACCTACCGACATACAACTAGTTCTAGCAGACCGAACTACAAGGTTGCTAAGTGGAGTGTTGGAAGACCTGCCGGTCAAGATAGGATACGTAGACGTACCAACCGATTTTGTGTTTTTGGAGATGGATGTAGAGTCAAGGGATGCGCTTATATTAGGTCAACCATTTTTAGCCACCGCAGGAGCAATGATAGATGTGAGGAACGGGAAGATCGATCTGAAGCTTGGGGAAGCCTCACTATGCAGTTTGATATTCGGGAAACTATGAAAAAGCCCACAATCGCAGGGCAAACTTTTTGGATAGAGGAACTACAAAAACTGCGTGAGGAGACATTTAAGGAAGTAACAATCGGGGATTGTATACAAACAGCACTAACAAAAGATAGCGAGGAGGGATTCATACACCAAGAAATGAAGCTCTATAAGGAACTGCTCGACACCTATCGGGAAGTCATCGAACTGGAGTTAAGTCAAGATTCTGGAGAGGCTGAAGAGGAGAAGATGATGATAGACAATCAAAGCTTGAGCAACTCGGTAGTTACCTCCTACGTCATGTCGTGCAGCTGCTCAACACCATACCACTTGGTCACCAGCCCGATCATTACCACGATAAACACACCGAGCAAGGCGATCGCGCATCACCCTGAATCCCGCCTACAAGCCTCCGATGACTGGTCTGAGTCAAAGGCACCCAAAGTAGAACTCAAACCTCTCCCGTCTGGGCTAAGGTATGCTTTCTTGGCACCTAACTCAATTTATCCGGTTATCGTTAATTCTAGCTTGCCTGAAAAGAGCTGCAATTTCTCTGCACTCAGTTGAGAAAGTATAGAGGGGCAATAGGCTACACACTAGACGACATCAAAGGCATATCTCCTGATCTCTGCACCCACCGGATAAACCTAGAGGATGAATCATACTCTAGTGTGGAACCTCAGCGCCGGCTAAACCCAAACCTGAAAGAGGTGGTGAAAAAGGAAATTCTGAAGTTGCTCGATGCTGGAGTTATCTACCCCATCTTTGACAGCACTTGGGTGTCCCCGGTGCACTGCGTTCTGAAGAAAGGAGGAATCACCGTCGTCAAAAATGAGAAAGATGATCTAATTCCCACAATGACTATAACATGTCATCGGATGTGTATTGACTATAGAAAGCTTAATGCTGCCTCTAAGGAAGACCACTTTCCTCTGCCCTTCATAGACCAGATGCTGGAAATGCTCGCTAACCACCCCTACTACTGTTTCCTTGATGCGTATAGTGGATTTTTCCAAATCCCTATACACCCCGCTGATCAGGAGAAAACGACGTTCACCTGCCCTTATGGTACATTTGCCTATAGAAGGATGCCCTTCAGTTTGTGCAACGCTCCCGCAACCTTCCAAAGATGTATGAAGTCCATCTTCTCGGATTTAATTGAAGAGATGGTAGAGGTCTTCATGGACGACTTCTCAGTATATGGAGCTTCCTTCTCATCCTGTCTGTCAAACCTCTGTAAGGTGCTTAAAAGGTGCGAAGAAACCAATCTAGTGCTGAATTGGGAAAAGTGCCACTTTATGGTTTAGGAAGGAATAGTACTAGGCCACAAGATCTCAGAAAAGAGGATAGAAGTTGACAAGGCTAAGATAGAAGTGATGGTTCAACTGCAACCTCCTAAATCGGTGAAAGACGTCAGAAGTTTCCTAGGTCACGCGGGTTTCTATAGGTGATTTATTAAAGATTTCTCTAAGATCGCCCGACCGTTAACGCGACTCCTCTGCAAGGAAGCAGAATTTATGGTCGACAAGGATTGTTTAGATGCCTTCAACAAGATAAATGAAGCTTTGGTAAGTGCACCCATAGTTCCTAATCGGGATTATCCTTTCGAGATAATGTGTGACGCATCAGATTACGCAGTAGGGGCAGTACTTGGCCAAAGGATAGATAAAAAGCTCCATTTGATCTACTATGCCAGCAGAACCATGGACGATGCCCAGACAAGGTATGCAACAACTGAAAAGGAACTCCTTGCTGTAGTTTTTGCGTTTGAGAAATTCCGGAGTTACTTGGTTGGATTGAAAGTGGTTGTTTACACGGATAATGCCGCCCTAAGGTACATTTACTCAAAAAAGCACACCAAACCTAGGCTCCTTAGATGGACAATTCTTCTGCAAGAATTCGACATAGAAATTCTAGATAAGAAGGGAATCGAGAACAGAGTGGCAGACCATTTTTCTAGAATGAGAATTGAGGATCCACTTCCAATAGATGACTCGATGCCTGAAGAGAGGCTAATGCACATAAACTTCTTGGAAGAAATGAGCCACACGATTGGGCACACGATAGCTTACTCAATCCCCGAGTCAACAGGGTTGATCGAGTTCATGGCAATCGAGTCAGCTAAGCTACCTTGGTACTTTGACTTCGTGAATTACATGGTTTGTGGAAAAATTTCTAAGGACTACGATGCTCACAAAAAGAAGAAATTCTTCAGGGACATCAACAGCTATTATTGGGATGAGCCTTACTTGTACAAAAAGGGACATATGGCCTGTTGAGACGATGTATAGCAGAGGAAGAAGTCCAAGGAGTACTATAGCACTGTCATGGGTCCGACTATGGAGGTCACTTTGCTAGTTTCAAAACCGTCCTAAAGATACTTCAAGCTGGTCTCTGGTGGCCAACCATGTTCAAAGACGCACAGAAATTCATAAGCAAGTGTGATCCATGCCAGAAAATGGGTAACATCGGTAGGAGGAATGAGATGCCTCAACAGCCGATTTAAGAAGTCGAAGTTTTCTATGTTTGGGGAATTGATTTCATGGGACCTTTTAAGCCCCCCCCCTCGAATGTAAATGTGTACATCCTGGTAGCAGTTGACTATGTCTCAAAATGGGTCGAAGCAATCGCCAGCCCGACAAATGACCACAAGGTTGTCTTGAAGATGTTCAAAAACATCATTTTCCCAAGATTTGGAAATCCAAGAGTAGTAATCATCGATGGAGGAACCCACTTCATTAACAGAGTTTTTGACGGCTTGTTAAAAAAGCACAGATTCAAGCATAAGGTCGCAACAACTTACCACCCGCAAACCAGGGGCAAGTGGAGGTGAGTAACAAACAGATCAAAGCGATATTGGCCAGGATCGTGGGAAACACAAAAAAAGATTGGTCATTCAAGCTAGATGATGCATTATGGGCCTATAGGACAGCCTACAAAACACCGATTGGGCGAACTCCCTTCCAGCTTCTTTATGGATGAAACTGTCACCTACCAGTTGAGATAGAATATAAAGCGATCTGGGCAACCAAGCTCCTGAATTTGGACATAAAGACCGCTCAAGAAAAAAGAGTAATGGATCTTCACGAACTCGATGAAATTCGGTTAGAGGCTTATGATAATTCAAAGATCTACAAGGAGAGAACCAAAGCCTTTCATGATAAAAAGATCCAACATAAGGATTTAAAAGCTGGAGACAAAGTCCTTATGTTCAACTCGAAGCTTCGGCTGTTCCCCGGGAAGCTCAAGTCGAGATGGTCAGGACCCTTCGAAATTAAGGAGGTTATGCCTTATGGAGCAGTGACTTTACTCGGGAAAGATGTGACCGAGTTTACCGTTAATGGGCAAAGATTGAAGAAATACATGGCACAAAGGTGGGGACATCTCTGTATCTCACAGATACCGCACCAGTCTGATGAGAATCAACAGTCAAGCTTAGTGACTATAAACAAGCTCTCTTGGGAGGAAGTCCCAATGGTAGTAGTGTAAATATAACTTTCATTTCTTCTTTTTCAGTCTTTTCTCTCCTCAGTGTACCCGATGACCTACATACGCCTTACCCGATCAACCCCTCGGATGCTGGTCCGAGCAGGTCGTCCGTACGCATAACCGAGCTCTCTGATGAGCGAATCCCGGCGCCTGCTGAAGCCGGTGACGACCCTGGCTACACGTTGGCAAGTATGGAGGCTGTTATAACCTCCTTCTTCACCAACCCATGAGGTACCACATTTATCCACCTTTGTAAATAACATTGCATTTAGTTTTATTTCATTTTGTGTGATTCTTTGAACCTTTTTCAGACTTTTATTTACACAGGGACTGTGTAATTTAAGTTTGGGGGAGGGTCCTAGAATGTATATAACATTGTGTTTTATTTTCTTATTTCAAATTTTTTCATATTAGTTTTATTCATTTTAGTCTGCATCTATTTGCATAAAAAAACCTAAAAATTTGAAAAATTTGAAAAAAAAAAAACAAAAAAAAGAAGTGTTCATGTAGTTGCATTTCATATGAGGATTGAGTCTAGATTGCTTCATATAGGATTGTTGCATATGCATTTTAGGGGACAATGATTAAAACTACCTTGTTTAAAGCCAAACCTTAGGATTGAAGCTATAGCCCTTAATCACAGTTCATTGTTGCTAGATCAATCTTTGGAAAAAAATGAAAAATCTTTTTTTTAAACCTTGTGTCTTTTGAAAGCTTCCTCCACTTGCTTGGACATTGAACCATCTCTATATTATTGGACTTAACCTGAACTTAAATTGTCCTGCTTATGGAATTTGAATACTTGCTCATGGTAACTCTAAAATCGGGTTAACACACCATTTTTACCAATCTTTTCGTTTAAACCGATTCGTCTTTCCCTACCCTTGAACCCAACCTTTCTTTCAAACCTATTATTGAATCGTTGAGTGAGACCTTTTCATTGTGCTATAGGTTGTGAAACCTTGAGAGTATTGAGAACGACAAAGAACTGGCTATTGATTTAGCTATTAGGATCGATTTTGAAAGATAGGTGGTTAACATGATTATTTGGGGTTGGGTTGAGGAATAAAAGAGAAATTAAAAAGGAAGTCCTTAAGGTCCGATTTAATTAGCTCTAAGTCTCTAAGTAAAAAAAAAGGGAAAAAGATCTTGCTATAGTCTCCTAAAAAAAAAGAAAAAAAAAACAAATCTAGGAATATTGTTAGGAGTCTAGCAAAGAAAGAAAAAAAAAAGAGAGAGAGCTAAATGTTTAAAGTTTAGACCTTAGGGATTATTAAAAAAAAAAAATAGTTAAAATCATGGATGTGGGTAGTTTTATTCTAGGGAGTTTGATAAAAAGAAAAAGTTTAATGAGAAATGGGGTAGATTATCAAGAGTTAAGCTTTGTATGCCCTAATTGTTCTCAATCTTAGATAGTTTTCACAACTGTCTAACATTCCTTCTTTTGAGAGTAAGCCACCCAAAGAAATTGTTTAAAAACCATCCTACTAAAAACCTTACCCTTGAAACCGATTGAGTTTGATTCACCTTCCATTTGCAAGAATTCACCAAATGCTTTAATGAATGTGAAAGAGATGTTCTTTGGAATTGCAAGTCTTGCTATTAGATGGAGGTTGAACTAAATCGATGCATGCATGGTGATAAGCATAGAAAAATATTTGTAAGTATGTTGATTGATCTTAGCACCATTAAACTATCTTTAAGGACTATAGCTTGAATCCTTCGCTTAGCTCCAAAGGTTATGAGTCCCATTTTAGAACCCCACCCTCCTACGTTCTTGCTAGAGGACTAGCAATATTTAAGTTTGGGGGTCTGATAACTCTCTAATTTACATGTTTTTAGCATCCTTTTTCTCCATATCTTGCATTGGTTTCACCCTAACCTTAGCATTCTTAGGTCATTTACTGTAGAAATCCACATTTAGGCCATTTAGGGTGTTGCATTCTTGCATTTGCATATTTTGGATGAAAACAGGTGCTTAAGAGCCGAAAATGGGGAGAAACAAGGTCGAACCCGAGCATGTACCCGAAGGAGCTATGGAACAGGAAGAACAGCCCGAACACCAACCCAATCGAGGAGGATCTAAGAACAGAAAGAACAATCTGAGAGCCTACCCGAAGAGCAACCCAAGCACATCCTCTGGCACCCCATCGAGCAGACCCTCGGGCAGGACTGGGAATCTAGGGTTAATGGGTTTCCATATATTAACCCCCCTCTTCTTCCACTCGCCCTAGCACGCCGCAGACCCTCAGAACAGAGAGCGAGAGCTTCTGGGAGAGAAACTGAGCGACTCAAAACTCTTTCTACACTTTGTTAGGATTTAATTTCATTTCTTTTGCATTTTCGATTATATACTCTTCTACTCTACTCTATTTTTAATATAATGCTATTTTCGTTTATCTATGTTTTTTTGTTTCTTTCTATGAGATCTGAGTAGTGTAGTAAAGTTTCTAGGGATGGGATAGACGATTTTGTGTTCTTGATCGGTTAGGATGTCTTAGCTTGATTGTTTATGTTTTATAAATTCCCTTCTAGATTGGTGTTCTTAATGCTATCAACAGACCGAGAGGTTGAGATTAGATCTAAGGTGTTTCACCACCGAGAGGTGTAGATGAAATGCTTGAATCAATCAATGCTAGAGATTTACTTACTTAGCCTAAGAGATTAGATGAGTAAGGGGTTTATTGACAATAATGGATCGGTTTGTATTGCCTGCTTGGTCATGTTTCTCCAACGAGAGTTGGGTAGGAAAGTGATTAAGGTTGATTGTTTCTATCACGAGAGTGTTTTAACATGATTTTAGAGATTCATTGTCTAGGCAATATTTGCTTGAGACATGTAGGACATCCGTATTGGAGAGGAACACTTAGGAGTCGATTACCCCATCCTTAGCTTTCGTATTTAGATTGTTTGCATTTTTATTCATCACTCGATCCCTTACCAGAACAGGTACACAATCACCTGCTTCAAGTATACCTTCGAGCTGTCCTTGCTTATCTTGTTTACTCGATCATCCCACCCGATCCTGTGCTCGAACGCTTGCATCGAGTGCTTAGGTCGTGTGGTTCTTGTTTATTTATTTTCTTTTATTTATTTTAGAATTGTTAGATCAAACCCATTTATTGCTTGGCTTGACTTGCATAGTTCTGATCGCATCTTTTCTGCTAGCATAACAACTATTTGGATTGATAACCCTTTATACTACAACTGCATAGGGAATTGATACCCTGAGTGAAAATCCTGTTATCATTCACTCTCTAACTTGTTCTTTAAATTCTTATTGCTATGTAGTGGATCACATCTTTTGTTTCCTGGTAAATAAAGGCGCGTCGAAGCAAGTAAGTAACTTGTAACAAACTTTGGAAGATTGTATTACAAAGAGGAGGTGGTTAATAAATCAAATGGTTGCTTGCTTGCATTTTTTTTTTGTCAATCATTGGGCCACAACAGGCCGGCCGTTAGCTTAATCTCTACAATCATAGAGAGCGGGACTCAATCCCTAGTGTGATGGTGCCTTGTGCATTAAGGACTTACCATTGGCCATTGGCTTGCATTTTTAATACTCCAGAGACACTATTTCACTTGATAGTTAGAAACCACTGTTGGATTTTAGGTACCTGCTTCTGAAACTTACGCTTGTCTCTAATCTCTATTCCAATGCAAATATGCAGATACATGTTTGGAATGTCAGGAAACAACATGGGCTTTCAAATGCTTCTAGAAAAAGTCCCTCAGTCACAAAAAATGGCGATGTCTTCTTAGGAGCACGCAAGTGTGAAACAGATCCAACCCTTTCAAACAAACAAAATCACTCTCATGACTATAGAATTGAAAGCACATAATGTCATATACTGATGGATTGGATTGCGAGGTAACATTTGTATGCCTTTCTTCAACTTGGAATTGGATTCTTATTCTTTCTTCATTGAGTTGTGAGATATTCAATCTGTTTTCCCCCAATACTTCAACTGTTGTATAAAAGAATTGGGTCGAAGAATGACATAACTTAGAGGCTCTACAATCTTTGTATGGTTTCTATTAATAGAAATTGTTTCATTCATTGGTTTCTTTTTTTTCCAATATTTTTGGAGATCGATTCATCACAGTAAGTTTTTTTTGTAGCACCATCATAAGTCTTTTTTTTTTTGTTTTTTAAATGTTTTTTTCTTCTATATATGTTTTTCTCCGAAAATTCCTAAAACTCTAATCACCATCTAATTAAATAAGTACCATCTAAATTCTAGATACATAAATTTACAGTACCACCATCTCTAACTAACTGGAGATTAATAATCTCAAAAATGTATTTTTAAATTAACTTCTGTATTGTATCAAATTATAATGAGTGGAATACTAACAGCCGGGAAATGTAATATGTTGTCAATTGAGGTGACTTGTATAGAACAAACCAGAGAGATAACTGACAAAAACTAAGGATTTAATTCTCTCATGCCTCATCCCAAAAATCATCCCAAAAAGCATGCATCCACACCACCAAGAAGCGATTTAGAAAAGTGGCCACAACTCCAGCTGTAGATTAGTTGATCCACTTACGGCTTAAAGCGGATCAGCCAATCTTGAGTCTAGTGAACTCAACAGATGATGCCTGATCTCGAACGAGCAAACCATAATCATAAAAAACTAAACGGCTAGATGCATGCTTATGCTTATCAAAGCACAGCTAGCTGCATGCTATATATATATATTTAAAAGTTTTAGAGCGTTTTCATCTCATGTTCAGGAGACCAAGTTCATTCTACTGGTGGAAATGGTGGGTTATGTTTCTCACAATCTAATCAATCCAAATTTTATTGAATCATGTTTGTGTTTCCAGATTGAAGAACAGACGATATGACCGATGATGAAGGAGTATGCATTGTCTCCAACATTTTATCTGATATTTTTATATAAAAAATCCATCAAAATCACACCTCTAGTAGTGGGATTTTTTCATCCGTATTTTCAACAAAAAAATGTATTGAATATCATCCAAAATTAATCAGTATCAAAAGTTTTTTTTAAAAAAGAATTGTTAACTTTTCAATAGCAGTGGATTTGATAGGACTTTTAAAATGTATAGAATAACGTGGAATTGTAAACGATTTGGAATCATTTTACCAACCTTGTGCAAAAAAGCACTCCATATGTTCCTAACTGATCATATTTTTAGATTTTTCATACATCTTAAAACTTGATTATAACTGCCTTGTTTTTTGTAATTTACATTTTTTTCATTCTAAACTAATAATATTTAATTATTTTCTTGAAGCTTACAGTTTATCAATTATAAGTAATTAATATTAAACTGAAAACTTAAAAATTAGATATTTTTGAAACAATTTTGTTCTAGAAATAAGATGAATAAGTAACATGTAGTAGTTGATATTGTTGCTGGTCTGGCAAAAATGGTCACTATTAAGCTTTATAAAAAAATAATTCCATTTTAGTCATTTGAAAACTATGTTGACCTATACCTAATTATGTCTAACGTGACATATCCTCTCCTAAGATTTGTAATTGCTCACCTATTATAATGTATCTTACGATTGCCAAAATAAATAAATTAATAATGTGTCCTACCTGTATTTTGATATTTTGAGTTTGGTGTGATTAGGATAATGGTTGAAAAAGATGAGGGAGATGGGAAGTTTGTGTGAGTTTAAGTGATGGTCACATGTTGATTATGAGACCAACGAAATCACTGAGTATGAGTATACGGAGAAGGTTATGAAAACAAATAATGTGTACTCTAATGTCATGATTCAAGATATGAAGAATTTGTTTTAGGTTTTTGTAAATGCACGGATTGATAATCCTACTTTTGATTTTCCAACAAAAAAAAGCACTGACTATGGATCAGAGCGCTTCAAGTCTCAAGAAAAATTATCAGAACAACCACAACATTAGAGTCTCACATTAGAGTGCACGTTCTTTGAACTAAAATTCTCAAGACTATAATACAAAATTATAGTATTTCGATTTTGGATTAAATAATTAAATCTTAAACTCAAAGTATACAAAGCTCGATTTTATGCGAATACAACATTCACAATTTCTTTTAAACCATAATTTTTTTTAGCATAAAATCATTTTTAGTTATGGTATGCCTCTTGTTTCTTTGGATTTTGTAAATGATTTAATCACTTTCGTAGGATTCTAAAATGAAAATGTTTGGAAATGAAAAAAAAGTTATGAATAAAAAAGGGTGATGTTAATATTAATACATAAATGACCAGAAAAATGGAGAATGAGGGAGTGATAAATGATTAATTAGTTCACTCACTTAGGCAGTTAATTTATGCCAAAAATAACCGTCTAGTATTCTAACAGTAAAAATTGACATTGTTTATTTGTAGTCGATAAGACTATTATCACCGGATACATCAATTTATTTGCTAATATTTAAAATTACAGTATATGATAAACTCATATTTAATGTATTATTACACAATTGATATCAGCTAACTTATATATTATTTACCTTGGTAACTTAATTATTACAGTTACTTACACATTATCATACTTAGTTTCCTTGATAACTTAATTACTACAGTCAACTTATTTGCTAACATTTTAGTTACGTTGTTAATTAAACTGTTATCGATAAGAGTAAATTCGAACCTAGAAAATTTGACATTCGTTGCCGCTGACGATTTCTTTATTTGGTGGATTAACCGCATGAAAACCTACATTAACAAATTTGCGGCATCTCTGTCGTCTTCATCTTTTTCCTAGCCCAGTACTCCGTTTGGTCTAATTTCATAACACCAGATATTTCTCCGCCGTAACTATCACAACCGTTATCATCGTCACCACCACCAATGGAACCATTGATACTAGGAATTTATAATCAATTATCCTAGAGTACTATTATGTAATTGCAGTACAATAGGTATCAATCCAATTGGGATGATGCTAATCACTCAAGATGCAATCAAAAAATCACAAGTCAAGCCAATTCAAAAAAGAATTTATGTCTAACAAGAAGTAAACATGAATAAGTAAAAGCAGAAACAAGTCTAAGCATGAACTAAACAGCAAGAACAGAAACAGTCTCAAGAATGAAATAACAATCACAAAGGTAAAGGTCTTAAGGATGTGAATAATTGATATAGGCGGAGTCTCATAGTCTACAGAGTGTTTAACATGCCAAAAACAAACTATCCCTAGACCATAAACATCACGACTTAGCTATTCCAATATCTTGGCAGAAGCTACTTAGACTCAAACACTTCTAAACTTAGCTCTCGCTAGAAAAACATGGTCGAACAGGCATGAAAAACGAGTTCATTCATGTCAACAAACATCCTAGACAACTAATCTCTTAGGCTGTGATTGTAAGTCTCTAGCACTAACTGGTTTAGACATTTCATCAAACACTTGGTAGATGATGCAGTGTCTAAGACCTAGTCCAATTGATCAGAGAGAAACTAGCATTTCTAACTCTAGTCCAGAAGGGAAACACACATATCTAAGCTTAAACACCCTATATACTAAGATTCTCCACCTAATCTATCACATCCTCAAGAACACTAGCACTACTCAAACCCAAAAAACATGATCACCAAGAACACAAACCTAGAAACATTAAATCAAGCATGATTAGATAGATAATAATGAGATAAACAACTTCGTATAAGAAATCAAATGCAAAAACCAAATAAATTAAGAGAAATCTTAATTACAAACTCAGACAATATTATGGTGGCCGGCTACTCATAAACCTTAGGGTACTAATAATATCTTTTGGGTAAAGATTTAAGAGAGTATTTATAGGAAAAGTGAAAAACCCTAAAACAAAAAACGACAAGATAGAGAGGAGGTTTAGGAATCTTCTAAGATGTGCGAGTTGGGTCACTCGAGTCTGATGTCTAGCGTGGTCGATCGAGTCCGATGTCATCTCCTCCATGCGTGGCAGTCGAGTGGAATGTCATTTATCCCGGGGTGCTCGAGTCTAACGTATCCTTCTGAGGTGTGGCTCGAGTTGAGTGGCTTGAATCCTTGAGGTGGTGCTCGAGTCGCATGACGTCTCTCACGAGGTGCGCTCAAGTCCGACGTCATCTACGTGGATGCATGGTCGAGTGAGATTACATCTCTCTTGGGAGTGCGCTCGAGTCCGACGCCAAGTTGCACGGTCGAGTCCGACGTTGCATTCTTTGTTGTGCGCTTGATTCGGATGCACGTTTAGGCTTCATTCGGTTCCAACTGTCTGGACATCTGCTAAATACCTGAAATACTCCAAAATGCACAATGTAATGCCAGAATTATGCAGAACTTCTTAAATATACTTTCTATGCAAAAGAGACTATCAATGATACAAAAAAATGAGTTATCCTAGCTAAATGCATAAAGAGAAACAAAGTATAGACATATCAACCAGGCAATCATTTTTGTGACTTAAACTTAACCATCGTTTTACCGGAAAACTTAACCAATCACCATTATCTCTACCGTCATTGTTTCCATGTCTGACAAAACCACCACCATCACAAGTGATCAACACAACTCTCCTACTTTACTTATCTGGCCAACTTCTATTTTTTTTAATCATTTTATTATGTTTTAATTTCATTGTGTTGTTAATCTCATGGTTTAGAATTTGGATAGAAGGATGATATATCATCATGGGAGAACAAGAAAAAAAAGGTAAAAAAATGGTCATGATGAAAGAGAAATAATAAGGGTGAAAGAGTCAAAATGATGTGCCCGTATGTACAATATCAAATTGGTAAAACAAATTATCTGGTCTTCCATGTATACAGAGTTTTAGACTATTAAAAATGAGGATAGTCTAAAACTCTGTATACATGGAAGACCAGATAATTTTTTTGACCAATTTGATATTGTACATACGGGCACATCATTTTGACTCTTTCACCCTTATTATTTCTCTTTCATCATGACCATTTTTTTACCTTTTTTTTCTTGTTCTCCCATGATGATATATCATCCTTCTATCCAAATTCTAAACCATGAGATTAACAACACAATGAAATTAAAACATAATAAAATGATTAAAAAAAATAGAAGTTGGCCAGATAAGTAAAGTAGGAGAGTTGTGTTGATCACTTGTGATGGTGGTGGTTTTGTCAGACATGGAAACAATGACGGTAGAGATAATGGTGATTGGTTAAGTTTTCCGGTAAAACGATGGTTAAGTTTAAGTCACAAAAATGATTGCCTGGTTGATATGTCTATACTTTGTTTCTCTTTATGCATTTAGCTAGGATAACTCATTTTTTTGTATCATTGATAGTCTCTTTTGCATAGAAAGTATATTTAAGACAATTTTTAATAATAAGGGTGTTTCTTAGTTGTTTCTTAAGACAATTTTTAATAATAAAAAGGGGAGAAGAAACTTTGTTAAGAGAAAAAGAAAATTTTGTTGATTATTGGTAGAACCAAGTTTAGGTGTTTCTTAGTAATAAATATAGTAAAATAATAATTAATAACTTAAATATTCGAAATTATTTTATATATCATAGAAACATATTTTAATAATAAAAACATAAAATAACATACAACATTTAAAATTAAAACACAAAACATTAAAAAACAAAAACATAACACACAACATGAAATAAAACATAGAAACATATTTAATTAAACATGAAACAAATTTAATATCCAAATTTAGTCCATAAATGTTCAACTAAATCATATTTCAATTGGTGATGCACTTCTCTATCACGAATTATTGTTTGACCATTCATCACATTGCTGATATTTGAAGCCATATTGATAGAATATGAAAGATCCACACCATCTCCTTGTGGGAAATCAGAAACGTCAGCTTGAGTGTATCCATCTCGTTCATTTTCAACAATCATATTGTAGAGTATGATACACGCCCTCATAATGAATCCCACTTTGTCTTTATCCCATAAAAGACATGGATTTTTTATTACGGCGAATCTAGCTTGTAGGACACCGAAAGCACGCTCAACATCTTTTCGGGCACTTTCTTGGCGTTCAGCAAATAAAGATGCTTTTGGACTTTGTGGTAGTGGTATGGATTGAATCAAAGTTGGCCATTTCGGATAAATACCGTCTGTCAGATAGTAAGTCAAATTGTACTCTCTGCCGTTAACGTAGTAGGTAACTTGTGGAGCTTGACCATAAAGTATATCATCAAAGACGGGAGATCGATCAAGAACATTAATATAGTTAAAAGTACCTGGAGATCCCAAAAAAGCGTGCCATATCCAGAGATTATATGACGCGACCGCCTCTAAAACAATTGTTGGTTTGCCGGATCCTCGTGTATACATGCCTTTCCAAGCTGTTGGGCAATTCTTCCAAACCCAATGCATACAGTCGATGCTTCCAACCATCCCGGGAAATCCACGTTCTTCTGCAACATATAGTAATCTCTGAAGATCCTCTGGTGTGGGTCTTCTTAGATATTCATCGCCAAAGAAATTGACAACTCCACTGACAAAATGTTGCAAACATTTTCGAGCAGTTGTTTCACCAAGTCGGACATATTCGTCCACCGTATCACACCCGCCACCATATGCTAGTAGCCTAATTGTTGCAGTACATTTTTGGATCGGAGAAAGGCCAAGCCTTCCTGTGGCATCTCTTCTTTGTCGGAAATAAGGATCTTCTACAGTAAGACGGTCGACAATACGCAAGAGTAATGGCTTGTTCATTCTAAAACGTCGTCGGAATATATGGGGAGGGTATGTCGGAGATTCACTGAAATAATCATTCCACAAACGGTTGCGGCCTTCTTCCCGATTTTTTTTCAATGAATTCCCGTTTCTTTTCTTTTTCACAAAAGCTTGTCCATGAATATCATGGTTATCAAAAAAATTTGCAAAATAGGACTCAAAAAGTGGATCATCATCCTTTGCAAAATTAAAATGTGAATGAGAAGAAGAACCCATTGAAAAAAAAATTTAAATGACTATAGTAAGAATTTTGAGAAGTTACTTGTGAATGATTTGAATAAGTAGAAGAGATGTTCTATATATAGAAGTAAATTGTGTATCTTGTGATTCTTTTCTTACAGTTCCCGTGAGACTTTGTTGTAGTTATATATGTTGTATTTTTGTGTTAGTTATTTGTTCTCATATATCTTGTGATCCTTGTTGTATTCTTGTGTAGGAAAAAAACAATATCATGTGATATGTTCACATGTGAACAGCTGATGGTTATTGAACGAGTAGCAAAAAACAAAAGCATGTGACATATACAATACCGAGTAAGAAAAATGTTATCATATAGCCGATGGCTAGATTCTTCGTCAACCAGAGAACCATTACTTCCCGAGAAAGCAGAGCCATATATATATCGCCCCATGTGTTCCTTGTTCGGTTAACAAAAGCATTAGACAAACAAGAAATTAGACATTCGCTTACACATCAACTTATAATCAAACAAGACTTAACTTATAATCAAACAAGACTCAACAAGACTCAACAAGACTCAACTAGCCTCAACAGACTCAACAGACGCATACAGGACACTTCTCGACCAGATTTGTTCTAAAACTAATCATCCACTAAGTCAAGCAGCTTCTCTTTCATAGCTTCTTCTTTCGGAGTAAGAGGTCCACTTTTGGCCAGCAAACTGTCAAGAATTTGCATTTTTGACAATCTCTCTTTCAGCACCAATTCTTCCTTCTTTATTTCCCACATGCTTTGGTACTCCTTCAAAGCCTTCTCTTCCTTCGCTTCTGTATGAGTCTTCCTCTGTTTGGCCTTACTAGCGTCTCTACCAGTAGGCCTTGTGTTTGTTGGCTCATCTATGTTACCGTCGGTCTGAGAAGCTGAAGATTGTGCAGGATCATCAAAGAGTCTTTTCTTGTTGCTTACTTCAGGTGCTTTACCATTAACACTCTCACACCATTTCTGGTCATAGCGTAACTCTAACCAACAATGCTCAAGAACGAATTTTTTCTGATAAATGTTGTAGTACATATCATACGCTATCTTCATTATATCATCCTCATTCTGACCACTAGTTTTAGCCCTCACCGCAGCAGCATACGTTCCACAAAACTTCCCGATCGTATCACCAATCTTAGCCCATCTCTGTTTACACTGAATTGGCCCTATCTTGTCATTGCCATCAGAAAGTGAACTATCTGAAAAATAATCAGCAACCCTTTTCCAGAAGGTTCTGCCCTTCTGATCATTGCCTTTCACAGCATCCTTGCTGGTGTTTAACCACCCGCTAATGAGAATCCGGTCATCAGAAGGTGTCCATTTCCTTCTTTCCCTACGACTTGCAGTTGTGTCTTCACTTGGGGAAGCTGCGGAACTGACTTGGGAACTAAAGAGAGGAACTGGGGACGAAAGAGTAGGTATATTTGGGTAGAGGGAATCAAAAGAAATGGTTTGAGGATAGCCAC
>NC_025702.1:9851927-9866604 GCF_000633955.1 Camelina sativa | reverse complement strand
TGATGGTTATTGAACGAGTAGCAAAAAACAAAAGCATGTGACATATACAATACCGAGTAAGAAAAATGTTATCATATAGCCGATGGCTAGATTCTTCGTCAACCAGAGAACCATTACTTCCCGAGAAAGCAGAGCCATATATATATATCGCCCCATGTGTTCCTTGTTCTGTTAACAAAAGCATTAGACAAACGAGAAATTAGACATTCGCTTACACATCAACTTATAATCAAACAAGACTCAAACAAGACTCAACTTATAATCAAACAAGACTCAAACAAGACTCAAACAAGACTCAACAAGACTCAACAAGACTCAACAAGACTCAACTAGCTTCAACAGACTCAACAGACGCAAACAGGACACTTCTCGACCAGATTTGTTCTAAAACTAATCATCCACTAAGTCAAGCAGCTTCTCTTTCATAGCTTCTTCTTTCGGAGTAAGAGGTCCACTTTTGGCCAGCAAACTGTCAAGAATTTGCATTTTTGACAATCTCTCTTTCAGCACCAATTCTTCCTTCTTTCTTTCCCACATGCTTTGGTACTCCTTCAAAGCCTTCTCTTCCTTCGCTTCTGTATGAGTCTTCCTCTGTTTGGCCTTACTAGCGTCTCTACCAGTAGGCCTTGTGTTTGTTGGCTCATCTATGTTACCGTCGGTCTGAGAAGCTGAAGATTGTGCAGGATCATCAAAGAGTCTTTTCTTGTTGCTTACTTCAGGTGCTTTACCATTAACACTCTCACACCATTTCTGGTCATAGCGTAACTCTAACCAACAATGCTCAAGAACGAATTTTTTCTGATAAATGTTGTAGTACATATCATACGCTATCTTCATTATATCATCCTCATTCTGACCACTAGTTTTAGCCCTCACCGCAGCAGCATACGTTCCACAAAACTTCCCGACCGTATCACCAATCTTAGCCCATCTCTGTTTACACTGAATTGGCCCTATCTTCTCATTGCCATCAGAAAGTGAACTATCTGAAAAATAATCAGCAACCCTTTTCCAGAAGGTTCTGCCCTTCTGATCATTGCCTTTCACAGCATCCTTGCTGGTGTTTAACCACCCGCTAATGAGAATCCGGTCATCAGAAGGTGTCCATTTCCTTCTTTCCCTACGACTTGCAGTTGTGTCTTCACTTGGGGAAGCTGCGGAACTGACTTGGGAACTAAAGAGAGGAACTGGGGACGAAAGAGTAGGTATATTTGGGTAGAGGGAATCAAAAGAAATGGTTTGAGGATAGCCACTCCCCTGCTGACTATTCATAAGTCCCACAAAATTTGTGGACTGATTTAGATCATGGTCAGACTCCATAGTAGCAAATGGGATTTAGAAGAATATGGAAAGAAAAGAAAAACGGTTTATGCTTGGAAGATATTCGGGTTTGTGGTTTAAAGATCAAGAAAAGCTTAGTTTATAAGGTGAAGTATATTGGAGCTACAATTAATTTTCGACACCAAACACACAATGAATACACTACCTAGTCATTTCCATTAATGACAGAACAACCACCAATTAAGAATAATGACAACCTAGTCACAAAGAAGTACACATAGGAGCACAAATAAACAGTCATGCTATAACTCACTACCCCAAAATAGATAACACCAAACAAACAAAGCAATCAATTGGTTTCTAACCAGTTAGGTGTATATTTACCTCTTTCGGTTGGTTGAAATGTTGTTTCCTTGTCGCCTTAACTGTGACTTGCTTGAGCTCAACTAAAAGAAACTCACAAAACAAGAAACAAGAAATGGTTAGTAATGAAACTAACTGTGTAATGAAACTAACTGTGTAAAGACATCCATTAAAGCATAAATACAAGTACATGAGTCTTAATACCAATTGTGTAAAGACATCCATTAAAGACACAACAACCAACAACCAACTACTAACTCAATCCGACTATGAAAAAACAATTTACAGTTTGCTTATGAACCACATAGGCTGGTAATGAACCACAGAGGCTGGTTTACAGAGTTTGAATACATATCAAAACAATGAAACTATAACTCATAATACTCATAAAGCACTCGGACTATTACATAGATCAACTCATAACACTCATAAAACAAACACAAAAACTCAGAATCAACCAACCATCTAACCAAATACAGAGTTCTACACTCTTGACTAATCGGATCATATGCATCATTTCTCACTTTTTCAATTACTTCCAAGCAGACTTATATGGACTCAAAACCCATGGAATTTAAACAAAAACGAATCCTATATCCATGATTTATAAACATACAAAACAAACAATTGATGAAACTCTTCTAACTCGCAAATAAAACTCTTCTAACTCACAAATAAAACTCTTCTAACTCGCAAATAACGCGCAAATACATAAATAAATTAAGATTGAGTCAATTACCTCACGCAATCGAAGTGCTTGAATCTTCCCCAAATATTAGGGTTTCGACAGATCGATCTTCACCGGAATCAAATCCGTCTGCTTCACCGGAACCAAATCGACGCCGAATCCATGGAGAATCTGACGTGGAAATCAATCGAAAGAGAAGAAAAAATTCTATTGGAAAAACAGAAAAAATTCAATGCGAATCGCCTTTGCCTTCGACAAAGCGAGAGAGAAGAGAGAACACACGAAAAAGAAAGAGAAATGCCAAATAAAATTTACCAAATTAATCTCATCGCGCCACCTGTCCACCAAGAAACGTTTCTTTTGATCCTAAAATAAGAATCGTTTCTTTCAATCCTTAAGCTTTTGTTTCATTAACAATTAAAAACTATACCTAAGAAATTTACTAAGAAACATCTAAGGACTACCAATGAGGATAGTCTAACATCCAATAAAAAACCAAAAACTAAAAAAGTTAAAACCGTTGAAATACAAATACATTAAGGTAGCAATTGTCGCAGCTGATTTCTCCTCCCTCGATGAGTTAAAAAAAAAAATAGTGTTGATAAGTGAGAAACTTGTAAAAAAGTAATTATTTAGTTGGTGTGGTATAGATTTGTGAGCAGAAGCTGCAGAATGAGATTGGTGAGGAGAGCTGGTGGATGGAGGAGCCTTAGGCGCCACCGAGTAGCTAGTTGGCAAAGACTTAAAAATGTTGCATAGTTAATTTACTTCTTTTCCAATATCCTATTAGCCTGACCAATTTCTATTTACCATCATAATTCCAGACAATAACCATTGATTATGATGATTGATCGCAGTGTCCAACAATTCTTGCAACTTGCAAGTCATACACATTCTTTAACTTACCCATCTTCATTATCACCTCTCTCACCATGCATTTACTTCTTTCTATCATAATTTATCAGGTGAATAGTTCTCATGCATGACGTCAAAATGCAATTTTTGGCTTAAACTTACGAATTCTCGATTTTGGCTTGATAAATCTAATGTATATAAATTATGACATGATTTAAATTAGTGTAAAATAATGGTTTAGGGCCTGTTCTTATTCAGATAGATATGAATCTTGTAGGATATATCGTCAATGATATAGATGTAAATCTCATAGAGATAAGTTTAGTGTGATTTATGTATATCCACCCATTTGTATATAAGGGTAGCTCGATCTATTGAATAACACAAGTCAGTTTCAACCAATTCTCTTCTTAATCTTACATGGTATGAGAGCCAAGTTTCTAATAAAATAAAAAACGATGAGTGCTTCCGACGACAACAAACAAGTTGCAGTCGCAACTAAACCCATCAAGGAGGTAGCAGTGAGTTCTCCTTACTAGCTTCATCACTCAGATAATCCCGGATCTGTGATCTCAGGGGTACAATTGAATGGTGAAAACTATTCAGAATGGGCCACCGAGCTGGAAAAAGCTCTTCGTGCAAAGCATAAGACGTGTTTCATTGACAGAAGTTTACCAACTCCATCAACCACATCTGCAGACTACGATCAATGGAAAACAGTGAACTCCATGATAGTAGGATGGATTCGTTCCTCAATCTCTCCAAAGATCTGCTCTACGGTGACGTTCACACCTGAAGCACACAAGTTGTGGGTCGATCTAAAGAAGAAATTTGCGGTTGGAAATTCTGTTTGTGTGTATCAGTTGAAAGCGGAGCTTGCCGCTTGCAGACAAGAAGGTCTTTTAGTTTTGGACTACTATGGAAAGCTTTCTTCCAAGTGGGAAGAAATTAACAACTACAAACCAATACACCATTGTTCGTGTGGGGGGACAGCGCCGTATGTCAAGGAGAAAGAAGAAGAACAGGTGTACCAGTTCTTGATGGGCTTGGATGAGTCTCGTTTTGGCAACATTTGCACAACCATCATCGGCACTGATCCTCTACCCGATGTGAATGAAGTCTATCAGAAGATCGTTCGAGAAGAGCGAAGGTTAAACTCATTAAGGAATGAGCACAAATCTGATGATGTGGGTTTTGCTACACGATCAGAGACTCATTCCGAGTCTACATCATTATTTGTACCACTGGCAGCAACAACAGGGGCTCGTGAGCGTGTGCGGACGTGTTCACATTGCGGAAGAAGGGGTCATGAGAAAAGAACGTGCTGGCAAATATTTGGGTTCCCGAAGTGGTGGTCGGAGAGATACCAAGGGACTCCACAAAGAGGCAGAGGAAGAGGAAGCAGACGAGGGTCGTTGTCAGACAGAGGAAGAGGAACTCCACATTTCCGCTCTAACGCTGCTCAAGTCAATGTCACAACAACGTCACCGCTCCCAAGTTTTACACCTGATCAGATGGAGTCTCTACAACATATGCTGGAGCAACAAAAGAGCTCTCCAATCCCTGAACGTTTGCAAGGTAAGAATAAAACAGGTGATGTTATACTCGATACCGAAGCATCACACCATATGACTGGCGATGCGAGTTGGCTTCTTAGTTTGACGGATATGGTGTCTTGTCCAATTAATTTTGCGGATGGTAGTCAAGTACTTGCTCGACAGTATGGTGTGTTGCCACTGTCAAAGAAGATCTCGCTTGAAAACGTTCTTCTTGTCCCAAATTTAAATTTCACATCGTTGTCCGTTCCAAAGCTGTTGTAACAAACGAGCTGTTTTGCTCTTTTCACTGATACACACATTGCAGGACCGGTTTAAGAGGACGCTGATTGGCGCAGGTGAGAACGTGATGGTGTTTATGTTTATCGGGATGTGACGGCTGCACGAGTACACAAGGTTCAGGTTGTTGAAGACAAGACTTTGTGGCATCGACGGCTGGGACACCCATCTTTTCAAGCTTTGTCATTTCTGCCTTTGTTTTTTGGTGTTGGTTTTGAAAGTAGTTCTAAGCAGCTTAGTGATTGTGAGATTTGTTTTAAGTCAAAACAAACTAGAGTTGGATTCTTTGATAGTTTTAATAAAGCTTCAAAATGTTTTTCTCTCATTCATGTTGACGTATGGGGACCATATCGTGTTCCTTCCTCCAGTGGGGCAAATTATTTTTTAACAATAGTAGATGATCATTCTCGGGCAGTTTGGACATATCTGCTTCTTGAGAAAAGCGAGGTTAAGATAGTATTACAAAAATTTTGTCATATGAATGTAAGGCAGCTTGGAAAACAAGTGAAGACAATGGAACAGAGTTTATGTGCTTGACAAAGTTCTTTGCGGAACAAGGGATCGTCCATCAGACATCCTGTGTAGGGACTCCACAACAAAACGGTCGTGTTGAGAGGAACCATAGGCGCGTACTCAATGTAGCTTGTTCGTTCTTGTTCCAAGCACACTTGACCATTAAGTATTGGGGAGAATGTGTCCTAGCCGGCACTCACGTTATCAACCGGACTCCAACTACGATACTACATGGCAAGTCGCCTTAAGATATATTGTTTGGAGCTTCGCTGATATATAGTGATCTTAAGGTAATCGACTGCTTGTGTTATGCCCACAAAATTGCTAGGGATAAGGATAAGTTTGGAACTCGAAGCAGAAAGTGTGTATTTTTCGGATATCCATTTTTGGGAAAAAGGATGGATGGTTTACGATCTAGAAACAAATGAGTATTTTGTTTCAAAGGATGTAGTGTTTTATGAAGACAATTTTACGCTTGAGAAGATTCATTCACCTTCTTCTCAATTCATGGCTGATCTCGTTCCATTGCCAAATGAGGATGTCTTTCGTGATGATGACGTACAACAACAGTGTGAAGAAGATGAGAATCCAGTGTTCGATGTGGAGCCATTAATCTTGTCATCACCAACCAATGTCGAAACAAAGGAGGTCGAAGCTGGAAGTGTCAAAACAGAGGAGACTGCTGAAACTGTCAAAACAGAGGCGGTTGCAGCTGTAGAACAACTTGGCAAGGGTTGCAAGAACAAGATTCCTTCTGTTAAACTTCACGGCTATGAAACTTATAATGCACGTGTACTTCCTGATAAACATCCATTTCACGTTCCTCAACCTGACCAGCCAGCTTCCTCTTCGGTTCAAGGTAACACTCCGTATCCTTTGTGTGATTATATCTCTGACCATAAGTTTTCATAGCAGCATCAGATTTTCCTAGCAGCAGTCAGTGCTGGAATTGAGCCTGTCTATTATAATGATGTTGTTAAAGATGCTAAATGGAGAGAAGCTATGGCTAAGGAAATAAAAGCTTTGGAAGACAATGACACTTGGAGTTTAGAAATGTTGTCAGCCGGTAAGAAAGCACTTGGTAGCAAATGGATATATAAACTGAAGTTTAACGTTGATGGGTCGTTAGAGCGTTACAAAGCAAGTCTGGTAGTTCTTGGGAATCATCAAGTCGAGGGGGAGGACTTCAAAGACACTTTTGCACCAGTTGTTAAGATGACAACAGTTCGTGCTCTTTTTGAGGTGACTGCAAATAGAGCACCTCAAATGGACGTTCATAACGCATTTTTACACGGTGATCTAGACAAAGACGTCTATGTGAAGCTCCCACCGGGTTTTCTAACGTCTCATCCAACAAAAGTCTGCAAGTTGAAGAAGTCGTTGTATGGCCTTAAACAAGCACCCGTTGTTGGTTTTCAAAGTTGTCATCGGCTTTGATTAGTTATGGTTTTAAACAATCATACACCGATTACTCTCTCTTCACATCCATCCGGGGAGAAACAAGTATTTGTGTGCTTGTTTATGTCAATGACTTAGTCGTGTGTGGAAGTGATCCTGCATTGCTTGAAAGATTCAAAGATTACTTGAGCAAGTGTTTTAGTATGAAGAATTTGGGCCCGCTTAAGTATTTCCTAGGGATTGAGGTTGCTAGAGGACTAGATGGGTTCTTCCTTTCACAAAGAAAATATGCACTTGATATTATAGCTGAGGCAGGATTGCTTGGTGATCATCCTCTGTCATTGCCAATGGAACAAAATCACATATTGCTAGGTGACAACATACCAAAATTTGCTGATCCTGCAATGTATAGATGAATGGTTGGTCGGTTGGTATATCTTCGTATTACCCGACCGGAGCTCTGTACTGCTATTCTTGTTTTGTCTCAGGTTATGCATGATCCGAGACAAGCTCATTGGGAGGCTGCAATTCGTGTGATTAGGTACCTCAAAGGAGTCCAGGACAAGGTATTAATCTTAAGGCAAATGTGAAGCCTACGGATGTGGCATATTGTGATGCAGACCTCTCTGGGTATCCAAAGACCCAACGGTCTCTAAGTGCATATGTTGTCATGCTTGGAGATTCTCTGATTTCTTGGAAAGTAAGGAAGTAGAAAACAATGTCAATGTCTTCTGCAGAATCAGAATATCGAGCAATGGCAGAGACAGTCAAGGAGCTTAAATGGATCACTATGTTACTTGAAGATCTTGGTGTTCCACCTACTGCACCTATTGCGTATAATCCAGTGTTTCATGAAAGGACTAAACACATTGAGAAAGACTGTCATTTTGTTAGAGATGCAAACACGGATGGACTCATTAACGCTTCTTATGTTCCTACGAGTGAGCAAGTGGTGGATTTGTTGACCAAAGCATTGGATAGTTCTGCGTTTGAATATCTTTTGTCCAAGTTAGGAGTGTCGTATTTACACTCACCAACTTGAGGGGGAGTGTTAAGATAGATATGAATCTTGTAGGATATATTGTCAATGAGATAGATGTAAATCTCATAGAGATAAGGTTTAGTGTGATTTATGTATATCCACCCATGTGTATATAAGGGTAGCTCGATCTAATGAATAGCACAAGTCAGTTTCAAACAATTCTCTTCTTAATCTTATAGTTCTTTTACTAATCACTGGAATAGCGATGGTGACTGATAAATAAAGAGAGGAAGCTGAAAGGACAACACAGGATTAAAAAAATTCAGGTGTCAGAGCGACTATTTTTACGAGAGTTGTTAGTGTCACCATTGACAGTAAAAATAACAGCAACTGTTGAAAAGATTATAAACTGTCGCTGCAACTGGTGTTGCCGATGTTCTCTCCGCAAACTTGACTCTCAAGTTACATGTATTTTTTAGTCGTCTATCGCTGGATCATCGATCATGAAAAGAACAGAACCTTAGTGTAAATTATAAGGGTATATATTTTAGTATCTGGAAAATTTTGGATGCAAATGGTAGATCATTTTCGTTACACCATGAAACTCACACGCCTAATTTAACAAAGCTAAAAACACATGTTTTGATGTAGCATCCGGATAAATAAATAAACAAGCCCATAACAGATCAATGGGGCTCGAGTTTTGCAGTTAGGAAACTTTGCACTATACTCAAACGAGTGTTGGCCATAAAGATCCCCAAATCCTTTGCTTGCTTCCTCATAAGTTCTTGAACTCGCTGCTGAATCCACAATAGGGTTTAATCCTGCTTGCTGCATTATGTTCTCAGTCTCTTTCACAACCTCACTCATTGATGGCCTTTTCACTCCTTCTTGATCCACGCATCTTAGAGCCAAATTTACATACTTTTTGAACCCTTCAAGATTCTCGCTGGTTGAGCTGATGATCATAGCGTCCAACAATTCTTGAAGGTCATACAAGTTCTTCGATTTATTTATCCTCATCTTCACTTCTCTCACCACATATGTCTCCCATTCTCTATTGGAGTTTTACCCGCTAGAAGCTCAGTCAAACATAACAACACCAAACCCGTAGACATCGCTCTTCGCTGCCAATTGATTCGTCATGTAGTACTCCGGATCCAAATAGCCCTAACTCCCGAGTTATTGTGAGTTTAACATATCTAAGAAAGAGAGAAACGATAATGGTTTATTATTCTCTACTCACCATGGTTCCTTTTACTTGTGTTTTCACTTGAGGTTTCTCAGCTTCTCCCACAAGTTTAGAGAGACCAAAATCAGGAACCTTTGCAGTTAGACTATCATCAAGTAATATGTTACTTGATTTAATATCTCTATGTATAATTGGAGCACGTCTCAAGGAAATTCAAGCAAAATCAACAGTAAACAAAGGAAAAGAGAATCATTGTTGACTGGCTAAACCAACTCTTTAATCCAAGTATCATTGGTTTTAAGATCAACAGTACTGGAATGCAAGAGAGATATGAAATGCTGGAGTACTGTTCTGGCTATCATAATTTCTGTAAACAAATGTAGCCCGAATCAGAACCGAGGACAAGTCCTTCTCTGTCACTGGTACCTGATAACAATGGCGATCATGAGAATCCAGGAAGAATCTGATGGGAACACTAAAAGTAGAATTCTTGTCGATGTATGTAACCGTGCTAGTGTTACCCGTTTGGATATAATCGTCGTTTGAAACCTAGGAGCTGTTATAAGTCGCAGTGTAACTTGAGCCGTTACAAGATAAACTCAAGAAACTTGTTTCAATACAAAGATTCAATCAAACTGTTGGAAAGCAAAGGAATAAAATCGAGAATTTGTTATAAATACTTTTTTTGACATACTCTTTTTCAAAAATACCCATTTTTTTGGAATATTTTCATTTTTACCCTTTTTTACACAATTACAATATGTTAAATTAATTCTTAGAATTTCTTTTTTAGGTTTGAATTCTCAATTTTATATTTAGGGTAGGGGTGAGCAAAAAAACCAAAATCCGAAAAACCGAACCAAACCAAACCGTAATAAATGGTTTGGTTTGGTTATGGTTAAATCTAAAAATCCGTTTGGCTTTTATTTTAATTAACCATTTGGTTTAGATTTGGTCTTGTTAAAAACCGTAAAACCGAATGGTTTTTGTGGTTTTTTACAAAAATTTAGGATAATTAGATATAATTAGTTTCTCAAGCTTATAATTTTATATTGTATAACAATATCAATAATTTTTTTCTATATTGTGCTTATAGTTATTGATCTCCTATTAATCTATAGAATTACAAAACTCTAACCCTAAGTCTCTATTCCCTAACCTATATATATTCATAAGTATTTGTTGTCATTGTATTTGTTCCTCTTACATGTGTCTCCTTCGTGCAAGTCTGCAACTCAAACTACCAAAGGTTTTTTTTTGTTCTCTTTGTTTTTTGTATGTTATTAATAAACTTATCAACTGATCATCTATTATAAAAATAATCGCAGATGGCAGATTCAAGTCAAGACCGTAATCCCGCTGAAAAAAAGAAAGCAACTGATACTGATGATCGTTCCCCAACGGTAAAAAAACAAAGTGGTCACCGCTCAAATGTCTGGATTTGCTTTAAAAGCATGGAATAACCGTTAAAAACGTAACCAAACCGAAACCGAACCAAATTGTGATACATATGGTTTTTATATGGTTTTATTTTTGATGAAACCGAAAAAACCATAAACTGAAAAAACCGAACCGTAACCAAACCGAATTACATATGGTTTTTTTTATAGTTTTTTTTTATAAAACCAAAAAAACCGTAAACCGAAAAAACCGAACCGACACCAAAATGAAAAACCGAACGCCCACCCCTAATTTAGGATATAGTTTTTAAGATGTAGGGTTTAGGGTTTAAAATTTAATCATTTTATCTATTAAAAAGGTGTATTTTTGAAAATGGACCTATAAATATTTTACACCTAAACGAGAATTATCATCACCAAATACATAACATGCACAGCTTACTGAAAACCATAAGATACACCTTCGAACATTGATTTTGAGCTTAGGGATGATACCTGACCTTCATATACTATTTGGTTTTGTCTATATTCATGTTGTTGTTATAATTTTCATATTTTCTGATTTTCAAAACTAATATTTTGACATAGTGATGAGAGAATGGCAAGTACCAAACTAATGGGGTTCTTTTGTCGATTAAGTTTTTTAGAGACCGTCAAGAGTCTGAGGGAAGCATTGTTGTTTGTTTGTTCAGATTTTACAACATAAGTGCCAAACTATTCACTAATTTTCGTTTTTTCTACTTTTTCGAGTATGTTTTCTAGATTCTGGATTCAGAAAGCTTGTCTGATTCATGGATGAATCTGACTGGAAAGACATTTCTGTTTTATTGTATGGGTTGAGAAAAAGAACATCTGGAATGGTAAAGAAATCTACAAGGTGTGGAAAGTAATGTCGAGAGATGATCTTCTTAAATCATCACAAATAAAGATGATGAAATTGATTAACAAAAAATTAAGAACGGCGGAGATGTCGGAAATGGACCGGATGAATACAAATATGAAGAAGATGATAGGTTTGTTTTCTAAGGGGTCAAGGCAAAACCAAAATAAAATATTTGGGGAGATATTGGTTTAGGATTTAGAAAGAATTTTAATGACTTTATGTTCTTGCTGATTGTTAGGGGGAGGTATTGGTTTAGGATTTAGAAAGAATTTTAATGACTTTAAAAGTTAGGTAAAATATGTTGTTATTCAATCAAGACTTTTAAAAACTCTTTAAAAGTTTGGTGTTATTGGTTGTGGATTTGTAAAAAGTTATCTAAAATCTTGATAAATCTAGTGTTATTGGATTAAGAGTTTTATAAAGTCATTAAAAGTTTTATGTTATTCAAGTAAACAAATGAATCTTGGATTGTTAATGAATTCAAATTTTATGTTATTGGTTTAGGATTTATATCATTTCCTTCATAACAAAAGTCATGAAAACTCTTTCATCAAATAGAAAGATTTTAAAAGATTAGAAAAAACAAATCATCAAGATTTTAAAAAACTTCCTAAACAATCTCTTAGAATCCTTCATTTTTAACTGAAAAATAAATAAGTTTTTAAAAGTTTTTTATATAGATTTTTTAGTTTTCAACGTAAAGGTAAAAATGTTTCCTGTTGTGTATATAAGCATATACAAATCAAGATTTTTTTTGAAAGCATACATTTTTCTATCTAGAGATTGTATATAAGGGAGGATTGTGGTATGAACGGGTGTTCATCCAATTGACATAGCATCTACAAAACAAGAAACTTACATTTGATTGCTTAAAAAAGTCCACATTTTTTATATGAACATGGTAAGTCACAAAATACTATATTAGGGAGAGGTATTGGTTTAAGGATTTAGAAAGAATTTTAATGACTTTATGTTCTTGCTGATTGTTAGAATCATAGAAAATTGAAAGTTAAAAATGAAGGATTCTAAGAGATTGTTTAGGAAGTTTTTTAAAATCTTGATGATTTGTTTTTTCTAATCTTGTAAAATCTTTCTATTTGATGAAAGAGTTTTCATGACTTTTGTTATGAAGGAAATGATATAAAATCCTAAACCAATAACATAAAATTTGAATTCATTAACAATCCAAGATTCTTTTGTTTTACTTGAATAACATAAAACTTTTAATGACTTTATAAAACTCTTAATCCAATAACACTAGATTTATCAAGATTTTAGATAACTTTTTACAAATCCACAACCAATAACACCAAATTTTTAAAGATTTTTTAAAAGTCTTGATTGAATAACAACATATTTTACCTAACTTTTAGAGTCATTAAAATTCTTTCTAAATCCTAAACCAATACCTCCCCCTTAGTGTTTGTTTTCTTCAGCTTTTCTATAGATTTATTTAAGAAACCTCTGTAAGAAATTCTTATTAAAGTATTTAGTTGAGCTTTGCATTAACATTAATTAAATTTTGAAACCAACAAGGGGTACGTATACATAAACTATATAAGTACAATTAATCGCCCATGACTATATTGTAATCAGCTGTATGTATTAAATTATATTATTTTATTAAAATGGCACTATAACTTGGAATGTATATGGAAAAGAAAACAAAAAAGACAGTAAAATTTTATAACATGAGCACCTTGAATTTTTTTTATAGTCTTTTAAGTCATGGTTACCTTGAATTCCTAACGAAATTTTCAAGGTAACGATGACTCATAGTATAAAAATTTCTAATCCAAATCTTAAAGTACTGATTAACACTCAAACACCCAAATATTCATAAATCAAAACGACAAAATTTTTGGTTAATGACATTATACTATATAAATATGTTTACACATACTTTTTTCTTTTTGGTAAGGATATGTTTACACATACTAAATAAATGATTCTTACTATTTTCAATTGAACTAGCGTAAGTTCAAAATAAAATTAAAATAAAAAGTACATAGAATATTTTCTGTAACATTTAAAAATATTAAAAAAAAACATGATCTAATATAGGTGAAATATATATAAAATAGTAAGAATAAAGAAGTCAATTAATTTTGTAATATTTTTATTAACACATATGATATATAGATACACTATGAATTATATTTATGTTTATTTCATAGGGGAGTTCGAGAATTTATGTATTCGTCTGGTCCCCTCCCGTTTTCAATCGAAAATTTGTCCCATATTCGGAATGTCCCATATTGGGAATGTTTTCTGTTATGCAAAGAAAAAAAATTAAGAACGGATGTATGACATAATGGAACATGACAAAACGAAAAGAGAGTTACGGCCATCCCTAAATATTTGTATATGTTTTAAACGGGTTTGCATCGCTGTTAGCGGTTATATATCCAATTTGATAGTTCACAAATTTAATAGAATCCAACCAATCCTTTGTTTGATTTAGTTTGTTACCAGTCCAACCGTTATGTTGTTTCAAATTTTAAAATACTGGAGAAATCATTATTATTTAAAAATTTCAAACATTAATAAACCAACCCAAATATCAAACTAAAATCTCAATTAGTATAAGTTTGATTATATAGACAAAAATAATTTTGTTTATAAACATAACCCCGCAGCTACGTGCGGATCGGAACCTAGTAGTCTTTTAAAAACCCAAATAATATTCCACACTAATCACTATAATATCACTTACTGTATGTAAAATTATGAATTTGTCGAAACCTAATCATGCGTGGAGTCTGTTCGTGAACTCTCATTAGCTATTTTATGAAAAAAAGTCTTATTTTTTCCTTATATGGTTTCTCGTCAAGCTAATGTCGAAGCGTATAATTTGGCACGTATATACGTACTGAACCGCTATTAATTCCCTTTAAATAATGTTCCTCAGAATTGCCTCTTTTGAGCTAATTAAGAGGCTGATTGGTAGGGACTTTAACAAAGAAATTTAGAACATAAGTTGTGATTTTAAAATCCTGGCGTTACAATGTAATTCAACATTTTGACTTCAAATGATAATTCTTTATAAAATATGTAGTTTAATTGAGGGCAAGAAATTCCTATTATTTTGGATACATCAACAGTTGTAGCCAATTTTGACATCTGAAGCACACATAATGCAACATGCCTAATTTGACAAAGCATAAATCTTGGCATTTTGGTGTAGCATCCGGACTAATTAATGGGGTTCGAGTTTTGTAGTTGGGAAACTTGCACTATACTCAAACGAGTTGTTTCTATAAAGATCCCCGGATCCTTTGCTTGCT
>NC_025702.1:9848870-9851227 GCF_000633955.1 Camelina sativa | reverse complement strand
TTGGTGTAGCATCCGGACTAATCAATGGGGTTCGAGTTTTGTAGTTGGGAAACTTGCACTATACTCAAACGAGTTGTTTCTATAAAGATCCCCGGATCCTTTGCTTGCTTCATCATACGTTCTTGAACTTGCAGCTGAATCTACGTTAGGATATAATCCTGCATGTTGCATTATGTACTCAATTTCTTTTACAACCTCATTCATCGATGGCCTCTTCACTCCTTCTTGATCCACGCATATTAGAGCCAAGTCTACGAACTTTTCGAATCCATTAAGATTCTCGTTGGTTGAAATGATGGTAGTGTCCAACAATTCTTGTAGGTCGTACAATTTCTTTGATTTATTCATCTTCATCTTCACCTCTTTCACCACATATTTACCATTCACTATCGGAATTTCACCGGTTAATAGCTCCAACATCATCACCCCAAACCCATACACATCACTTTTCTCTGTCAACTGATTTGTCATGTAGTACTCAGGATCCAAATAGCCCTAATTCCAAAGATGTTGTGAGTTTAACGTATCTAAGAAAGAGAGAAAGGAAGATTATATTTGTTCTCTACTCACCATGGTTCCCTTCACTTGTGCTGTGGCATTAGCTTTCTCAGCTTCTTCCACAAGTTGGGAGAGGCCAAAATCAGCAACCTTTGCAGCTAGACTTTCATCAAGTAATATATTACTTGATTTGACGTCTCTGTGTATAATTGGAGGATCAGCAAGCTCATGAAGATAAGCCAAGCCTTTACCTGATCCAAGTGCTATTCTAAGCCTTCTTTTCCAATCAAGTCTAATCCCATTTTTCCCTACAATTTTTGTCTAGTTCAGTACAAAATAACAATCTAAATTCTTCAAAGCAATAAAAGAATTTGATGTTAATTACCTGATAGACTATCTCTTAGAGAACCATTTGGAATGTACTCATAGACAAGCATTTGTTCACCTCGATCAAAGCAAAAGCCTAAGAGTTTGACAACGTTTTTATGATGGACCCTTGAAAGAAGCTCGATCTCAGTTTTAAACTCCAACGCTCCTTGTAAAGATCCTGGTTGTGCTCTTTTTATTGCTATGAGTTGCCCTGAGGGAAGAATCCCTTTGTACACCTGTTTCACCATCAGACTGAGATCGAGAACAGAATTCAAGTAATATCAGTTGAAGCTATTACAAATAAACAAACCTGGCCATAACCTCCACCACCAACATCATTTGCCATTGAAAAGTTGTTTGCGCATTTCCTCATCTCTTCAAATGTAAATGCTTTTACTCCCATGAGTTGCGGAG
The DNA here is from genome assembly GCF_000633955.1 of Camelina sativa. Classification (NCBI taxonomy): domain Eukaryota; kingdom Viridiplantae; phylum Streptophyta; class Magnoliopsida; order Brassicales; family Brassicaceae; genus Camelina; species Camelina sativa. The sequence continues at coordinate 9,849,946 of NC_025702.1, read as the reverse complement.
CATCGACACTGTTCTGATTGGCATCCCACTTGGCTGTAACACACGAAAGAGAAGTTGTTAGCATTTCACCAGTCTTTCTTCGAAGTAAGTACAAAAAGAACCTCTTCTTTTTAGTTCTTACCAAAAGGATTAATTTGATCATTTGCTCTCTCTGCTCTCTTCTTCTGCTTGAGAGCATAAATCCCAGCTATGATAAGCAACAACAGAAAAACACCAGCACCAAGTATAGCTCCAATGACGTGTGACGACTTTAAACCTTTTTCATCTGTGGCAAAACAAGCAGAGGTAAAAGTGAGTCATATAGAACCAGTTTTTAGATCCGGTTAAGATTATGTGTAAATTGTATAACCGTTTTTATCATACCCGGGAACTTATCGTACTTATTGGCTTTGAATATGTAAGGGCCAAACCTGTCAGGAGGCTTATAAGTCTGTGTGCTAAACCTGGAAATAACGCTATCCATTTCGGTCTCATTAAACCTTTCTTCCTTTAATGGAAAGATCAAGAGATCAATTAGAAGATGATGCTCAGTTTCATCCTCTCTTATGTTTCCTATGGACACCGACTCCACTCGATAAATGGAATTGTTAAAGAAACCAGTTAGGTTGTTATAAAGCAATTCGAAGTTGCTGTCGTCTGAAAACCCTGAGAATGAAGGCGATCTAAAAGTGAGTATTCCTGAGGCTGGATACGCACACCGGCACGTGATTGCACTCAAATTTCTGTCATGGTCACATTGTCGATGACAGTTTTCTTTTCTCTTAGGAGCAAAAAATGAGGAACTTAGTTTGAATACTTTGCAGTATTCATCCGGTGGGTTCTCCACCTCCGGACACACTGGATTATTTGCCAAGCTGTAGATGTATGTATAACCACTCATAAGTAATTGACTGAGCAAAGAAGTACTCATTTTGGTTTTGTGACAAGGATACATACATTACTTGAAGGTCTTTCTTAGCTGGTTGCTTATACTCAGTTATGTCATTGTATTGTAAATCCAAAAACCGCAAACTTTTGCTAGTACCAAAGTCGAGTGTCTCGTTTAGCCAATTGCGCTTTAGGATACTGCAAGTAGT
>NC_025702.1:9845278-9848861 GCF_000633955.1 Camelina sativa | reverse complement strand
AAAAAAAAAAAAAAAAAAAACCACTATTATTTAGTACAGATTTCACAACTTTAGGTGACTAATTCTTAATCAAAGTTGCTTGATCTGTTTTACTCACACTGTCTCCAAACTACTAGGAGGGTTGAAGAGAGAGATTGGTACTTGACCTTGAAGTTGGATACCTTCCATCCTTCTGCCAAGTAAAAAACCATTTATTTTTCCTAAGCGGTAAGCATACACAAAAAAAAATTATATGTATATATCAAAAGGGGTCACACAATGTTGATAGGTTGCTTGAAGAAATCCATGATGGAATGCTTGAGGAGGTAAATCGGTTATTGCTCACATCTCTGTTAAAAAACAATCACATGATGGTATTAGATTGCTTGAGAGTGAAGGTTTCTAATTAAAGGTACATTGAGCAACAAATTAGGAAGAATAAGATAGGAACTCACAATGTGAAGAGAGTGGTCAAGCTGGTTAAAACTGGAATAGTACCTGTAAATTTGTTGTTGGACAAGTACCTGAAACGTATTCAACTACAAAGTCTTTTACTTCTTTTCATTTATTTTCTACAAATACATAACAAATCTTTTGTTTGCTCACTTACAGTTCTTGAAGATTTGTGAGACTATTCAGACTTGGAGGTATTTCTCCACTTAGTCTATTCCTATCAAGACGTCTGTCACAAACAAAAAAACAAATATGGTTTAAGAAAGTTAAGAGAAACAAACTTTTTTTATATAAATCTCTTTCTGTTACTTACAAGACAACCAATGTTTTAACGAGACTGAGGCTCTCTGGGATTTCGCCTGTGAATAGGTTTCCATCGAAGAGCCTGTCGATAAAACAACAAACAATGCAGTCACTTTGTTAGTTACTACTCTCAACTTATACAAACTCCCAGCTTAATATGTAATGTGAAGCGTACAAATGTTTCAAACTCATGTTTGAAGTGAAAAGTTCTTTTGGGATCTTCCCTGAAAGCTTGTTTTTCCCAAAATGACTACAAGAGAAAGTGAAGGAGAGTCAGATGAACTAGTACTTATATTAAAATGAGTGATTATAATAAAAGAAATGGAAAGATTTTGGCTTATATATACAAATGCACAGTTTGAAGAAGCATGTCAAGTCCAGGTGATGAAGTCCCATTAGAAACTGGAATCTCTCCTTCGATCTGATTGTCAGCTATATCGAACCAATATAGTTTCGATAACCGTCCCATGGAAGCCAGAATTTTTCCATTAAATTTATTTGAATTCAGGGAGCTGTATAAAGGAGACAAAATTTGATAATTATGGTTTTAGAGACTTCATTGCAAAAGAGACTGATTATAATAATAGGAAGCAACCACACCTTACAGTTTTGTAAGTTTTTCAAGATTTCCTATGGACTCAGGGATTTGACCATCAAAACCACATCCCATAAGATTTCTGGAGAAAAAAAAGTAGTTTGTTAAAATATGTGTGAGACAAGGCGGTTGCAGTTGGTTCATGGTTTTGTTGGCTTACAACTCTGTCAACTTCGTGAGGTTTCCGATATTTGGTGGAAGCTGTCCAGTCATATTAGAATTGGATGTCAAATCCCTACAAACATTAGATCATAAGATTAGGGAAAACAAAAACATTTCTATGCAAAGGAAGAAGAGAAGAAGAAAGACCTACAGGGTCACCAATTCAGACAACGTGGAAATATCCGCAGGAAGCTTTCCTTGCAAGTTAAGGTTGCCTAGTGATCTGCAACAAAGCAACAACACAACGCTAATGTCTACCAGATGATTACTTGAAAAAGTAGCAAAAATATAAGATACAAGATAATACATACTTACATGGTAACAACGCGGTCATTGCTACACGAAATTCCAACCCAATTGGTTCCACAAGGATCAAAGCCTTTCCAATTCTTTGGAGTTCCGGTCAACTCACTCTTTAGAGCTAGTAAAGCAACAGCTGCACAGATTTTGAAACTCATATCAACCATTTTGTAATTCCTATATCTGAAAAATTCTGATCATCATCTAACTATACTTACCGTCTATACTGTTTGTGTGCGCAGATACAGAACTAATTTGGAAAAAAAACAAGATCAGGAGCATAAAGGCTCCAGTTCTTGAACTCATCTTCAAAACCCACAAAGACTCCCTTTTCTCTTACTCTCCTTCTAACTGTATCTCAAAATCATTCAATAAGAAAGCTTGTGTTCTGGAGACGTTGTTACGAAATCTATAATAAAAAATACAGCCTCCTTGCTAACAAAACATCTACATAATAATATTAACAAAATGAAGAAGACTTTTGAATAATTTAATTCAAAACCTATAAATAATAGAAATTGGCAGTGGACCAATTTTAAAAATGGGAACTAGTTCAACTTGAAACAGATAAGAATGCTATTAATGGAATGTTTGGAATAAAAAATTAATATGTATCAAATCGAATATGTGAATACTTTTGGATCAAAACAGAAGTAACATGATAAGTTGTCGTGACGAAAACTAAAACTTTACCCCGTGCGAGAGCATGGTTATGAATATATATACAGTTTATAGAGTATTGAACACACACATTGATGATTTCAAAGTTCAAACTAAATCTAATTACAAAATCTTAACAAAATCTCCAAACTAAATCTAATTCCAAAATCTCCAAACTAAAAACATTAGATATATGATTAGTGGAAGAGTCTTTGGTCAACGAAATAGTTTTTTAACAACAAGGAAAAAATCAGCACAAGCCTTTACCAACTTGAGATTATAATACTTATTGCAGCAGTGAAGATGCTGATGGTTTTGCGGATACATTGACCAATACTCCCACCCTGATTAACCATAGTTTTTTTTTTGCAACCCAAATAATATTCGTTTTCTAAATATTGCATCTTTAAAAGCACTTCTTCCTCTATGATCCACGTGATATTTTATTATTTATTATTTTTCATGTAATTTTTTTCGTTTCTATTTTATGTGTTTTCTTAGATTTCCTTACGTTTGAACTTCTTTACTATTCCACGTACTTTCGTTGTTTTTATTTTTTTTTATTTTTGTTAAAGCATAAAGAAAACAAAGTTTTTACAGGCCTTTCGTCCAGTTACATGTTAAATTAAAAACCCAAACCCAGAATTAGTTAGAAAAGGAACCAAAAAAACTTGAACCAGTAGTTATAATTGAACCAGTAGTTGAAATCGAACCAGGAAAACGGTCGAGGAAGGCAACCACCCCAAACCACCTTCAATTATTGTTTTAGCAAAGTGATTGGGTTGAGAGAGGAAATTTTTCAATATCGCATCTGAGTTAGGTTTAGTGGTGGCTGAGAAGTGCTCCCCGTCGCCGATCCAGAAAACCACTGATGAAGAAGAGCCAATGAGAGAGTCGGATTAGTATCACGAAAGCTTGAGGCTCTGTTCCGCATAAGTCGATCAATCTCGAGTATTGAACTGTCAATGGTTTTGAAATTGTTACGGTGAATCCGATGGTTCCTCTCCGTCCATAGGGTGTAAAGAGTGGCTTGCCACGCGAGAAGGAGTAGCTTTTTTGATACACGAGTCCCCCTGAAAGAGATAAGATTCTGAAGCATTATAGTTCACGATCTTGTTGGGGGGGGGGGGG
>NC_025702.1:9835560-9844804 GCF_000633955.1 Camelina sativa | reverse complement strand
GGGGGGGGGGGGGGAGAGAAGACATCTACCAGCAACGTTTCTCCACACCGACCAACTAAAGTCACAACTGAAAAAGAGATGGTCACGGCTCTCCTGATCAGCAGCGCAGAGCAAGCAACATGAGTCAACCTGCAAGCCCCAATTCAACATTCTATCACGAGTCGGGCATCTGTCTAGTACCAATAGCCAAGACAGGAATTTATGCTTTGGGATTCCTCCAGAAAACCAGATTATAGAGTACCAAGCGACTATTGGAAGCTTTTCGTTGAGAGCAGAACTTATATTGCCGGTTGTGTGAGAGTCTTTATAGTGGTCATCAATCCATCAGCAGTAGGAGTCAGCATTTTGGTGAAGGTTGATCGTGGAGAGCTCCATATGTACATTCACTAGCGTGACAGATCTTGCAGGAGGTAGCCTCCAACTTCCTTGCCTTCATAAGTCAGCTAGTCGGGGTTCCACGGGGATACCTATCTGATAGAGCCCATCACCTGCCAGGTAATCTTCCATTTTTCCCATTTTACTCCAATGATCTGTCCAGAACTGACAACATTTTCCATTCCCCACCTTTAGCTTAATCCATGGATAGACGGATGATCTGATCTTTAGAAGCTTGTTGGTTAACCATGAATGTTTTCTTTTTGGTTTTAGGGTCCAGAATTAACTTAGGTTATCAGACAGTACCACCGATCTAAACCAAGCAACCCAAACTGATCCTGACCTAAAGAAGATTAGCCAGATAAGTTTTACCATACTAGCTTTATTCCAAGTGTGTAAATCTCGAATCCCCAGACCTCCTTCACTTTTTTCTGCTGTGACTGTAGCCAAGCGGCTCTTGCTGAATGGTGTCCTTTTGTAGTACCTTTCCAAAGAAAGGTACTCGAAAGAGAGTTTAACTGCTTGATACATTTCTTTGGTAGGACAAAGCCAGAGCACTAGAAGTTAGAGGTCCCAGCTATGACTGAATTTAGCATTTGGAGACGGCCAGCAAATGATAGTGTCTTAGTGGACCAAGCATTGAAACGACCCTTTACTCTTTGTAGCAATGGTGCGCAATCTAACAGGGTAAGTTTCTTTGTGCATAGAGGTAAGCCTAAGTATCTGATTGGTAACTCCCCATGGCTCAGGCCAGAAATTGCGTGAATGTGGTCAGTCTCAAGCTGAGAGAGCCCTGAAGTAAAGAAGCTAGTCTTTGGTAAACTTATAGCTAGGCCAGAAACCGCTTCGAACTCTTTTAGTACCTGTAGGACATTTTGCACTGAAGAGGCAGAACCATCAGTGAAGATTAGTAGATCATCAACAAAACACAGATGAGTTAGTTTCTGTTTTCCACACTTGTGATGATATTTGATTTTTCCTTCAGAAGCTGTTATATCTAAACAGGTTGAGAGACAATTCATGGCAAGGATGAACAAATAAGGAGATAGGGGGTCCCCTTGCCGCAGTCTTCTAGTGCCTTTGAAGTACCCATGCACATTTCCATTAAAACCAACAGAGAAAGAAGGGGTGCAGATACAAGCTTAAAGCCATCTGAGATACAATTCTGGGACCTCAATACCTCTCAGGCAGCTAAAAATAAATTCCCAACGAACTGTATCAAAAGCCTTTGCTATGTCCACCTTAATAGTAATTCGCTTTGTCCCATTTGCTTGATGATAGCCATTTACTAATTCAGCAGTTAGGAGGGTGTTTTCCATTAACAATCTTTCTTGGATAAATGCAGTTTGATTTGGCTGACCAAGAGCAGGTAGAGCTGGCTTTAGCCTTGCTACAAGCAACTTTGACACAACCTTGTACAAGGTGTTTAAACAAGGGATGGGTCGGAAATCCGATATCAAATAGGCACTAGGGGCTTTTGGAACCAGAGCAAGAATGGTGGCATTGATCGCTGAGGGAAGAAAGGCAGTATGAAAGAACTTGAGAATGCCTGAAATGACTTCAGATCCTATAATACCCCATGAAGCCTTATAGAACGCAGAGGTAAACCCATCCAGACCCGGTGCTTTGTTAGCGTTTAGTTTGAACATCACCTTTGTAATTTCCTCCACAGTTGGTATTTTCACCATTGGTTGTTTCAGTTCAGGTGGGCATCAATAGCTCAGAGTACTTTGAATCCAACTCATCTGAGTGTTGACTGGACGCAGATATGTCGGGCTTAGCAAAGATTGGAAATGATTTACCGCTAAAAATCTCATCTCTAGAGGATCATCAATAACTATGCCTGAGACAGAGGTAAAAGATCTTATGGCGTTAAAAGCATTTCTCATTTGCATGATCCGATGAAAATATGTTGTGTTCATATCCCCCTCTTTAAGCCAGTTAATTCTGGATCGCTGTTTAAAGAAAGCTTCCTCTATGATCATAAGATATTCCCATTTTGACATAATGTCTTTTTCTTACTGAAACAGGATCAGAGTGGGGGTCACCAGAGCTTGTACCTGCACAGATTGAAGCAACACGTTAGTTTCTCTCACTCGATTTTGAATGTCCGAGAAATTCTCTCTTGAAAGTGTTTTTAGATCCCTCTTTAATGATTTCTGTTTTGCACTCAGTGTAGACAAACATGTTTTCTGAGAATGCAGAGTTCCAGCCAAGTTCCAAGCAGTTTCAATCGTTTGATGAAAATCAGGGTGTTTGGTTAAGAAGTTGAAGAATTTGAAGGGTTTGGTACCAGATGATGGAAGTTGAGCAAACAGGTTTACTAGGCTTTGAGAATGATCAGAAATTTCTGGGGCTAGAAAAGAGACAACATTGTTTGGGTAAGCAGAAAGCCAGTGGTTATTTACTAACACTCTATCAAGTTTCTTTGCTATGGTGATTGAGACGTTTTTATTTGACCAGGTAAACAAAGGACCTTGAAAACGCAGGTTAAACAACTCAAGTTGTAGAAGACAGTCCCTAAGTTCCAGCATTCGAGAGGTTAGCCGGTTAACATTGAGGTTTGAGTGTTCTGCAGGGTGAATAATTTGGTTGAAATCACCACACAGAAGCCAAGGTCTGTTCGCTGTTCACACCAAAGGTCTGTTCGCTCTTCACCAATATTCGGTGCATAAATAACTGTAAAGATAAACCGATGACCACCCTGAATGGTTACTTCACAGGTGAGCAAGTGTTTTGATTGGTGGAGTACAGTAACTGCAGCAGGCGCTTTCCAGATGACAACAATCCTGCAATTCTCATCAGAAGCGTGGTTGGAGGTGTAATGCCAACCAGGACAGGTAAGGTTCATAACACGGTTCAAATTTGGTTCCTTTATATGGGTTTCCAGAATAGCATCAAAAGTTGGCTTGTGAAAATTTAGCCAAGACACAAAAGGTCGATGCTTATCCGGGTCATTTAGACCTCGAATATTCCAACAAAAAGGTTGTATATACATAGATAAGATAGAAACAAGTTAGGGACTAGGAGGAACACCCTCCTGGTTAGGAGGGGGTTTCTCAGAAACAGAGAGGGGGGAGTCTAAATCCATTTCAGAAGACAAAGAACTATTGTCAGGGTTTTCAGGGAGGGTTGAAAGGGAGTACATAGGAATGGGTTGAGCTAATACATCAAAAGGATTGTGAGTAGCTATTTTAGGGGGGGTTAAAGGAGGGACTTTATCCGAAGGGATGGACTTTTTTGTGTGCTTTGATACTGATAGGTGTGGTTTTTTTAGAGCAGGTAAATCAAGTGTAGTTAGTACAATTAAATCAGAGCTCAAGAGGGGGAGAGACGCAGTTAACGGATCGGATTGACTAACTGATGGTGAGGCCGACGAGCAACCTTCCTCAAAAACATTCTTGGAAGGTGAGCCAGGTATGTTGACAATTGGGTCTTTTCCTTTTTTGGCACTGACAGTACCCACAAATCCTGTAGAACCTTTTAATGGGTCAGTAACCGATGGCTTTTTTTGTCTAGGTCCATGAAGGAGTGATAAGCGGACAGTATCTGATGGCATGGCGTATCTCCTTGCAATGCGAGCATGTAGGTGGAGTCCATGGATATTCGACATCAATGGTTATAACTTCACCACTCTCCCTTTCCACCTCAACTGAAGAAGGCAGGGGTTCATTGAGATTTCTTTCAAATTTGACATGAGCAACAGATAAGCTCACTAGGTTTTTAGTGAACTCATCCATCTCTTTTTTCTCACCTACGAGTCCAGCAACAAAACTTATCCCTTTGTGATGCATCAGGTCAAAAGGCATTCCCTTTAGATGAGCCCATATTGGAATTGCATCAAGGTCAGTGTTAGCTCCACCAGAAGCATCCCACTGAGCCACAAGAAACATACATTCTCCAATATACCACATTTTCTTTTCAAGGATCCTCATTCTCAGGTATTCATTTGGAAGTCTGACAAGCATAGAGTTTTTTGCATGATTGAGGTGGATTTCTAGTTTTTGCCCTCTGCCCCATATGTGACTAAGCACACTTTGAATATGCTTGTAGGTCGGAAGGCGACCCTTAAAACGACCAATGATAAAATCTTTATGAATTTCAGCTCCTTCTTGAAAAACAGAGTCGGGTATAGTGACACGAGGCTTCCCTTCCAGGGAATAAACAACCGGAGCTAGCCTTGTAAGTGATCTGTCAGCTTCAGATTTCAACTTTTGGGCTAGAGTTCTAACTGGTTTGCTTGAAGGATGTATAATACGACCTTGTGAGGAGATGTTGATTGGGATTTGCGTGTGATTGTCAGGTGGAGGGAGATTTACAGGTTGAATAGAGGGAATTTAGGGCCTGAGAGTAGGAATTGTTGTGTCTGGGGGAGTAGTACCAGTAGTCGGACACGCAGAAATATTCGAGTCAGCAAGAGTAGTGACGGGGACAGTAATTACCAGACATAGCCCTTCAGTGACCGAGGGGCCAGTTAAGCCAAGAGCATCATGAGATACTACTTGGTCTACTTGTTGAATATTTGCTTGTGGAGTAGATTTGATAAAGTGACGAGCCACCTTTGGAGGCGGAGTAGCAAGTAAGCCATCTGTCTGCGTTACAGTTTTCCCAATTGCTACAGTTTTTCCAATTGCTACAGTAGTCAGGTTTACAGATCTAGGGTTTTGACTTAGAGTTTCATGGTAGGAATTGAGAATAGCTTGTGCCTGAGCATTTACTACCAAAGGAGTGGACTTATGATGAGCAGGGAGTGCAAGAATCACTCTCTCAGGGTCAATGAAGTTAGTTGGAGAAGATTGAAGTTGGTAGGAGACAGGAGAAATAGGAGAAAGGGGAGGGAAATCAGAAAGGAAGGGAACAGGGCTTAAATCAAGAGGGTCAGGAGGGAAGGGGGAGGACGATTAAAACTACCTTCAGCCAAAGCTAAAGTTGGAACTTGACTGAAACGACGATCCTCGGGGAACCAGTAGTTCGCCATAGCTATACCTTGATTTTTTTTTTTACTTTTTGGTTTTTTTTTGGTAGTTTCTAGCTTTACTTTCGTTGTTAACTTTCGTTGTTAACATGATCGTGCTGCTGAGTGCTGACCACGTCAACCTTTTTAGCTCTTGTTTTATGGACATAACTAAAAATGTTTTCTTTTTATCTTAACTAGCTCATGCAATTTCTTAATCTGGAATTTAAATCAGATCCACAACAACCATAATGACCAACATGAAAAGAGCAAATTATACTAATGCAAATTGATTTAAAACATGGATAAACTCAGGGAAACACACAATACATATATATATAGATAATCTCCAGTAAAAAGCAAAGAGATAGAAGTACAAATCAAATCATGCAAGTCCCCGTTGACAAGGCATTTCAAGTAAATCACTTAGGAAATAACCAAACAATTAAAATCAAAAGACATAATCAATTATTGGGGCTCGAGTGCTGAAGATGGGAAATCCGCATTGTGTTGAAATGAGTCCTTGCCATAAGGATTACCAGATCCTTTGCTTGCATCCTCGTATGTTCTCGAACTCGCTGCTGAATCGATGTTCGGGTTTACCCCTGCAAGGTGCATTATGTTTTCAATCTCTTTCACAACCTCACCCATCGTAGGTCTATTCACACCTTCCTCCTCCACACACCTTAGTGCTAGATCGACATACTTTTCAAACCCTTTCAAATTCCCGCTGGTGCTGATAATCGTCGGGTCCAACAATTCTTGTAGGTCATACAAATCACTTGATGTATTCATCTTCATCTTCACCTCTCTCACAACATATTTACCTCTCTCTATAGGACTTCTACCGGTTAATAGCTCGAGCATCACAACACCAAACCCGTACACATCACTCTTCTCTGTCAACTGATTCGTCATGTAGTACTCAGGATCCAAGTACCCCTAATCCCAAAGAATCTATGAGTTAAAATGTATTTAACAAAAGAGAGAAAAAAAAAGAAGATTATTTATTCTCTACTCACCAATGTTCCTTTCACTTGTGTTGTCACTTGAATTTTCTCAGGGTCTCCAACAAGTTTGGAAAGGCCAAAGTCGGCAACCTTTGCGGTTAGACTATCATCAAGTAATATGTTATTTGATTTGATATCTCTATGTATAATAGGAGGATCAGCAAGCTCATGAAGATAAGCAAGACCTTTGCCTGACCCAAGTGCTATTCTAAGCCTTCTTGTCCAGTCTAGTGTAATTCCACTCTTCCCTGGATTATCATAAAATTCAGCACCAAAAATAAAACAATCATAATTCATCAAAAGAAAGATACAGGTTTGGTATTACCTGATAGACTGTCTGTAAGAGAGCCATTTGGAATGTACTCGTATATGAGCATTTGCTCAGTTCGATCAAAGCAGAAGCCCAAAAGTTTGACAACATTTTTATGATGGACTCTTGAAAGAAGTTCAATCTCAGTTTTAAACTCTAACTCTCCTTGCGAAGATCCTTGTTGAGCTCTTTTAATTGCTATGAGTTGTCCAGATGGAAGAATTCCTTTATACACCTGTTTCAACATCATATTGGGATTAAAGTTCAACTTATCGTCATTGCTTATTTCAGTTTAGACGATAGCAAAAACACAAACCTGGCCATAGCCTCCACCTCCAACATCATTTGCTTTTGAAAAATTGTCAGTGCATTTTTTCAACTCTTCAAAAGTATACGCTTTTGCTCCCATTAGCCGCGGAGCATCGATTCTACTCTTAGTCTTATTCCACTTGGCTAAAACATTCAGAAGAAACGTATTCAGAATATTTTTGATTAGACAAGAAAGAAGTCTTTTATAGTAGTAAACAAAAAAAAAACAAATTCTCACCAAAAGGATTATTTCGACCAGTTGCTCTATCTGCTCTATTCCTCTGTCTAAGAGCATAAATGCCCGCCATAGATAACAACAACAGAAGAACCGCAACACCAACTGCTGCTCCGATGATAATGCCTTTGTTTCCTGACTTGGAATCTCCTACATATGTTGCCAAATGGGGAAAGCATATAAATAATATGGAAATAATTTTTTTATAATTGTGTGACAAAGTTACAACATACCAGAGAACGGAGTGTACTGATCGGCTACGAAAATGTAAGGGCCAAATATTGGGGGTTGCGTAAAAGTATGCGTGCTAAATGCAGAAATAACACTATGCATTCCTGTCTCATTAAAAGTTTCTTTGTTCAATGGAAATACCAGGATATCTATTAGAAGATGGTGATCAGTTGGATTCTCTCTTATGTTTCTGATGGCCACAGAGTCCACGGGATAACTTGGACTCTTAAATAAACCCTCTAGCTCCTGTTGGAGCAAGTTGAAGTTGGTATTGTTGGTATACCCTGAGAAGGAAGGAGACCTGAAGGTGAGTATTCCTGTGACTGGGTACACACACTTGCACGCTGGACTTGGTTCCTTGCCCTGACCACAGCGAGGACAATTTATTTGAGGGGCGGAAAATGAGGTCTTTTGTTGGACTGCATTGCAGTATTCACTCAGCCGGTTCGCCGCGTCTTGGCACACCGGATTATCTGCTAACCTGTGGATATATCAACACACACATGTACATGATTGACAAATTCAAAATTTGATTTGTTGTGGACCATATATATGATATAGACATACATCACTTGGATGCGTTTATTGGCTGATGGTTTATAATCAGTTACGTAGTTGTATTGTAAATCCACAAACTCCAACTGGTTACTATAGCTGGTACCAAAGTCCAATGTTGCGTTTATCTGATTGCGTTTTAGGACACTGCCATGTCAAGAACCGACGTATCCAGTCAGTATAGATTTCACAGCTTAAAAACTTGAATTCTAATTTCATGTATTGGTTTGCTCACACAGTTTGTAGTTGAGTAGGGCTGAAGAGGAAGATTGGTATTGGACCTTCAAGTTGGATTGCTTCCATCCTTCTGCCAAGCAGAAGACAATGTTGTTCTTTGTAAACATACACATAATTATCTTATAACATGTAGTAAGGTTTTCACAAAATCCAAGCTTTGAAAAACTGCCATATGTCTCCTAATTTTTTTATATGTGTCATTCAATTCAATTTTAATATATAAAGTCTATTACTTTTATTTACATTATTCATTAAAAACTCATTAACTATCTATTTTAGAGACAAAGAAAACAATTATACAGTATTAAATATGAATCCATTTTCATATTTCTTAATATTTTAATTATATTAATAACATTCTATAATATATTAGATGTTTGAAATGAAGATAAAAACTATATGAAACTTGAGAAGTTGTATTAGAATTTAATATGAAAAATATTTTTAATGAACTAACAAAATGCTGACGTGATAAGAAAAAAATGGATGATTTGATATTTGAGAGTCTAGTTTATTTATTATTATAAAATATATAAATAAAAATGTTTTACTTATATTTTGCTTATTTTTTGTTATTTAAAATTTTCATATTAAACAATATATGTAAGATGTTACGTAAATGCAAAAAATCGGTTACAAATACTTACTTTTATATATGTAATACTTTTTTGGTTTTATGATATTAGAAAGTTTTACACCACTTTTATTATTAATTAAATATATTTTTTTAAGTAAATAGAAAATAATATATATATATATATATATATGTATATACATACATGTTTCTACCATAATCATAAATTAATACAAATATATAAACAACTAAATATACATGCGTGGAAAACCATCTACAGTATGCTATTAGAGAGAGATAGGTGCATACAATGTTGCCAAAGAGCGTAATGAAGTGATCCAAGATGGAATGAGAGAGAATTTCAATTGGTTATTGCTCACATCTCTGTTACAGAACAGTCACATCATGAGATTAGATTAACTTATAAAGCACTTTTTTTTATTGTAGATTAAGC
>NC_025702.1:9829026-9835238 GCF_000633955.1 Camelina sativa | reverse complement strand
AAAAAAAAAAAAAAAAAAAAAAAGAGGGGAGAATAATAAAGAGACTCACAATGTGTAGAGACTGGTTAACCTGGTTAAATTTGGAAGAACACCTGTAAATCTGTTATTGGCCAAGTACCTGAAAAAGATTCAAATACAAACTATTTTACTTCTTTTTGTATATGTATCTACAAAAAATACAGACAACAAAACTTTAGTTTCTCACTTACAGTTCTTGAAGAACTGTGAGATTATTAAGACTTGAAGGAATATCTCCAGTTAGTTTATTCCTATCAAGGCGTCTGCATGTAACAAAAGAAAACATATGAGATTAAACAAGTTAGGAAAAGTAAAAAGTAACAAACAAAATTTTACTTACAACACCGTTAGCGTTTTAACGAGGCTGAGGCTTTCTGGTATTTTACCCGTCAACTGGTTTCCATCAAATAATCTATCGATAAAACAAGAAGCAATGCGATTCATTTATTTAGTTATCAATCTCAACTGGTGCAACTCTCTCAGCTTTCATACTATATATGAAACTTACACATGCAGCAAAGTCATGTTTGAGCTGAAGAGCTTCTCTGGGATATCACCCGAAAGCTTGTTATTTCCAAAATGGCTGCAAGAAAAAGTCAAAGAGAATCAGATATACAGATTAGTTAATTAGTACTTAGTATGTATATTAAAAATTCTCATAAAAGAATCAGGGGATTATATATACAAATGTCCAGCTTCAAGAAGCATGTCAAGTCCAGGTGAAGAAGTCCCATTAGACACTGGAAGCTTTCCTTCGATTTGATTGTCGGCTATATCTAACCAAAACAGTTGCGATAGCCGTCCAATGGAAGCCGGAATTGTTCCAATGAATTTATTTGAATTTAGGGAGCTGTATATATGGAGAAAACTTGTATTATTACGAACTGATTTAGAGACAGTTTACAGTACTATAGGAAGCAACATTGGTATCTTACAGTGTTGTAAGTTGTTCTAGAGATCCTATTGACTCAGGGATTTGACCACTGAAACCACATCCCATAAGGTTTCTGGACAAAGAAAGAAAGAAAAAAATCAATTAATAGGTTATGAGTCAAAGGCGCGATTATATATAAGTCAAAGGCGCGATTGTAAATAGGTTATGATCTTGTTTGCTTTTCTTACAAGATAACCAACTTCTTGAGGTTACCAATATTTGGTGGAAGCGGTCCAGTCAAATTAGGATTGGATGTCAAATCCCTAAAATAAAACCATTGGATCATCAGATGAGGAAGAAAAAAAATCCAATTATATGTAGAAAAAGAAGAAAAACACATACAAGATCTGCAATTCAGACAAAGCCGCGATATCGGCAGAAAGCTTTCCTTCCAAGTCAACGTTGCCTAATGATCTGCAAAAACAACATATTATTAAATTCTGAAGAGGAAAGCATCAAGCAAAAGGGTATATAGATATAAGACGTTACATTGAAACTATGCGGTCATTGCTACATGTAATTCCAACCCAATTGGTTCCACAAGGATCAGAGCCTTCCCAATTCTTGGGAAACTTGGTCCATTCACTCTTCACAGCTTGTAAAGCCGTAGCTGCACCAATTTTCAAACTCATTCAAAGATTTTGAAAATTCCTATGTATATATGTATAAAAAATATGATCATCATCTAAACTATATACTTACCGTCAGGGCCATTTGTGAGCCCATAAACACAACAAATGTGAAAGAAAAGCAAAATCAGGATCATCATGTAGACTCTAATTTTTGAACTGGTCATCTTCATTATAACCACAAAGAATATATTTTTCTCTTTCTCTATTTCTGATTGTATCACATTATATCATACAAGAAGAAAGATGTGGTTTGCACAAATTCAAGAATAAATTTGACAAGCCCCCTTGCTAAACAAAACATGTAGACTAGTGTTAACTAAAAGGAGAAGACTTTGAGCAATTTGAAGTGACAGATACATAAAGTAAGAAATAGACAGTGGAACATATAATAACTTGATCAACTTGAGACAGCTGATAATCTGAATGCTCGAAGGTTTCAAAAGGGTTATTATATGGAAATGTTAATTGAGTACTGGGAAAGACCAAATCATGAAGAATACAATTTAAACACGACTTGAATGGACGAGTTCATGACTCATTAAAAATTAACAATTGTGACTAAAATATAGTGAACGAAATATTTTAACTGATAACACGACTTTTTTAATCGATCTAATCCGACACGAACCAAAACTAAATAATTGATCAGAGAACCTTTAGCTTAACTTAATGTGTGGCTAAAACGAATTTAAAAAGAAAACAACTTTTGTTGATTTAAAAGATTAGAAAGCTGTGTTTTGAGGCCCATTAAGATTCAATGCAAATGATTAAGCCCACTATTGATGCTTTCACGCGCANAATTGTGACTGTAAGAGTCGGATTAATATTCATAATCATATACTATAAATTAATTTTTTTTCTCGGTGACTTTTATTGATTTAAAAGATTAGAAAGCTTTTGAGTAAAAAAGAAAAGAAAAGATTAGAAAGCTCAAAGTATTGTTATGAGGCCCATTAAGATTCAATGCAGATGATTAAGCCCACTATTGAGAAATGCCCTTCATGTTATATGTGGCAACTCGATCATACCAACCGCACGCGCCTCTAAGAACAGTAAAGTGAAGTTAAAAATTTGTGCTGTGCAAGTCAGAGAAGAAATCGATTGGGTTCCTTTTTACCAACGGCGACAATGTTTTGGCGGAAGAAGAAGAGCAGCAAGTCGCCGACACCAAAGTCGAAGGAACCGTCGCCGAAATCGAACCCAAATCCGTCACTTCCACACGATTTGATAGTGAGCATCTTAGCCCGTGTCTCGAGATCCTATTACCCAAATCTCTCCTTAGTCTCCAAAAGCTTCCGATCGATCCTTGCTTCACCGGAGCTATACAAAACCCGAACCCTCTTAGGCTGCACCGAGACTTTTCTCTATGTGTGCTTACGCTTCCCTCATGAACCTAACCCTCGCTGGTTCACTCTCTACCCGAAGAAACCTAATCAAACCCTAATTAACAAGAAGAAGAAGAAAGAGGATCCAAGTCTTCATCTATTGGCTCCAACCCGAATTCTCAACTCTCCTCCATTGGAATGGTCAAGTCCAATTGCTGTTGGTTCTTATCTTTACGCCATTAACGCAGATATACATGATTCTCCATCCGTGTGGTACCTTGACTGTAGATTTCACCACACTTGGCGTGAAGCTCCAAGAATGAGAATAGTTCACACCGGTACTTGACACGATGGGAATGTGTATTTGCCAGGAATGTATGAAAAGCAAGATTCTTTGAACTGCGTTGAAGTGTACAACGCAGAGACTCAAGCTTGGAATCCCGTGCAGCCCAACATACGGAGATTGGAGTTCAAAAACATGGATGGAATTATTTACTTTTACCGTAAAGTAGACTCTACTTGGCGTGGTATGACTTTTAAGCCAAAGGATTCTACATGGAAAACTGTAGGATTGCGTATGGTTGTGGGTCGGGTTTCTTTTTGTACGATAGATGGCGTAGACTATACTTATGTCGTGGCGAACATCTTAGATGGAGAGCACGTGATGGGACTCAGGAGGGAGTAGGTGCGAGAAGATTAGAGGGTTTAGAATTAGAAGGGTTGCCTCAGTTTGCTGATTCTGGTTTTTGATGAATTAGTAGATTATGGTGATAAAAAGCTGGTTGTTTTGTGGGACAAGTCTGTGCAGAGATTTGGGTTTAAGAAGAAGATGATTTGGTGTGCAGAGATCTCACTTGAAAAACGCAACGATGAGGAGATTTGGGGGAAATTCGAGTGGTCCGATGCTGTTCTTACTGTGCCTAAGTCTTATAAATTCGTGTGTGCTAAACCTGTTACTGTTTGACAGGTTATGAACGTCATGAATCTGGTTGGTATCCCTTTCTTTCTTTTTAGTATGCCTATTTGGAATGAACGTAGTAATGTATGACATTGTTTTTGCTTGTAGTGCCGGATGATTAAGCTTATTTTGGGACTTTTCTGTCTCTTTGATGACAAAATCGTTCTGCATATTGTTTGATGAATGTGACTCATGAGACGTTTTTGTTGTTGAATGTGTTGCGAAATGTCTTTATATGCGACTACTACGATGAATGCTTGTCTTGTCTTGTGTTTTTAGCTGGAGTCACTTGCTTTAAAGATGATTAAGCTTTTTTTTTTTCATTACTACTGCTTTGATAAGCCCTTTGTTCAGAAATTCTTTACGCTAATTAAGAGCAAATAATTGAATTGCAAATATGATAAAAGGGCTTAGAAATCTTTCCAGTTGTCAAGAAGAACAATTCTCCCAAAAAATCTTCCAATAAGCATTGCAAACTATAGAATGAGTAGAGAGGCTAAGATTTAGGTTATAAGTCGAGTCTTAGATTTATATATCCTCGACATTGTTCAGTACTCAACCCCAAGTTATAATGGTACCTGTGAAACAGTTTGACATGTCTTTGAAATTGATGATTATTTATACTCAGAGTGTTACATTCCCTTCAAACCACTTGGAAATGAAAACTAACACCCTCCTCCATCTCAAATCAAAAGGATCCAAAACTCTTCATTTGTTTCAAAACGTCTCAAAATTTATCAAGACTCGATAAAATACTAAAGACACTAAAAACATTCTTTGACACTAGAAAAGACTCGAGAACAATGGTTAAAAACCAATAGTTGTAAGAGTTATCACATCCTCCCGGACTTGAATTTTGTTTGACCTCAAGCAAGAACAATTAAAAATTTGGATCGAAAGAAATGGTTAGAAGAACGGGAACTCACATATCATTAAAAACTGACATATATGCGCCTTCCTTAAACTGCACCAAAACTAATTCAAGGCAGATCTTACTTCATGTACTTGACCATGGGTTTGGTAATAACCAAGAATCTCGGGATCACAAAGAACTCTTTGAGTCAATGATCATAGCCTTTTCACATTCATTAAAAATTGTGTGTACTCTTCACAAAGGGAATATCAAACATGTCATTGGTCTTGGTAATAATGCTCTTTATGGTGGCTCATGTATTTTGCTGCTATCCTTACAAATCTAAGAATGTAAAACATTATGTACACTCATAGTGAGACACAAACCAAATTTAGGGTACATAGCCTTGCCATTCTTTCAGATCCACCAACAGTACCAAACTCAGTCTAGCCTTTGATTAGCCTTGGTACTATACTAGTATCTAACAATACATTCAAGACCCTCCAACTCCTCTTCTTTTTCGTTAATGTTTTTTTATTTTCTTTTTTAGAATATAGAAGACATAAGATATACACAAAGGAGGAAAAGAAGCAATTCTCTTTTTTCAACTTCTATACCAAGGAAAAATCAGATACTCAAAGGCTTATTAACATTCTTAATTATTCATTACATTACTACATTCTACACATCGAATACTAATGAGAGGTCAGCTATGTCGGTATCTCTATACTCAATAGTTTTTGTACATGAATACACATGACACTGTAATGCCAAGAATGGATGAGGTATCCAAAAACAGTTGAGGTGAGGTTGTGGTATATTAGAAGAAAGATGAATCTAGTCACTCAGGGTTAACAAGCATGGTAAAATAGCATAACGGAATTTCTAAATTTATGATCCATGACATGATTATCAAACTCCTAAATAAAATAAATTAAATCCAAGTTCGATCAATGTATTACATAATAAGGCTAAGTTTAAATCATCCAAATTTCAAACTACCGAGAGAGAACTAATTATACAAAAACTATGACTATATTCTTAAATTTGAAGTCTTCTATACGCATATACATTAATATAGCACTATTTTTTCTGTTGCCATTTTTCTTGCGGTTCTTTGAAGATATATAGACTAGTGGATATTATTATAGCTAACAATTGTATATGTTTCTTTATGTTGTTACAAAATTTAAGTTATGTGAGAAATGTGATGCGCCTTGATCCATCATTTTCATGAAGTTGCTATACCTAAATAAATAGATTCAGTGGTCACAATTCTATATGAAAAAAATATGTTGGTTGTTTTTGTGAAGTTCTGATTAATTAGTACGTTATATTTGTATATTATGTGTTCTTACATATTTAAATATGTAAATATATACAATTAGGAGAAGAAAAAGCATGATTGAGGTGCCTAAAACATTGTGGTCAACAAAACTTTGTTATTTTATGGTCAAGTCAACAGAAAGTTTGTGATTAAAATAACATCATG
>NC_025702.1:9816526-9821526 GCF_000633955.1 Camelina sativa | reverse complement strand
TTTTTGAAAAGACACAAACCTGTCCATAACCTCCACCCCCAACATCATTTGCCTCTGAAAACTTGTTAGTACATTTGCTCAGCTCTTCAAAAGTAAAGGCCTTTGCTCCCATTAGTTGTGGAGCATCGGTATTGTTTTTACCCGTATCCCACTTGGCTACATCATACAAAAGAGATCGCTGCTATCAGAATTTTTCATTAAAGAGAAAAGAGAGGAGTCTTTTCTTGTAGTGCACGTAAACCATTTTCTTCTCACCAAAAGGATTAATTTGGTCAGTTGCTTTCTCAGCTCTCTTCTTCTGTCTAAGAGCGTAGATCCCAGCTATAGTCAACAACAATAGAAGAACAACAGCACCAACAACAGCTCCGATTATAATGCCCATGTTTACTGAGTTTGAACCTCCGTCTACATATGTGGAAAGAAAAAAAAAACAAGACAGAGCAAAAGAGTCATATTAAACCAATATATGTGTTGTTTGAGTGTGAGTGTGTGTGACCAGTTTCATCATACCATAGAATGAAGTACTGTAAGGATTGGCGTTGAAAACATAAGGGCCAAATACGGGAGGAGGCTTATATGTCTGGTTGCTAAACTCAAAACCAACACGTGACATTGCATCATCAGTAAACCTCTCATTTTTGAATGGAAAGACCAAGAGTTCTATTAAAAGATGGTAATCAAGTGGAGTCTCTCGTATGTTACTGATGGCCACAGAGGCTCCCATATAAATGGGATCCTTTAAGAACTCCTCTAAACTTTGCTGGAGCGATAGGAAGTTGCTGTTGTTGGAATACCCTGAGAAGGAAGGAGACCTGAAGGTTAATGTTCCTGTGAATGGATATGCACAGCGGCACGTAGAGGGACTTGCTATCCTGCCCTTATCACAGCCACGACGACAGTTTGTTGGGAGGGTAGAAAATGAGGAATTTTTTTGGTCTCCACTGCAGTAGCCACTATGTCGGTTCGCCTCATCATCACACACTTCATTCTCTGCCAACCTGTGGATATATTTATCAACAAACATAAGTGACTGAAAATGTTTATATAAAAAAAAAAAATTGAATATGTGACGACGAAGATGAACATACAGGACTTGGATGCGGTTATTAGCTACTGGACTATAAACACTTATGTCGTTGTTTCGTAGATCCACAAACTCCAACTGTTTGCTATAGTTGGTACCAAAGTCCAATGTTGCGTTTATATGATTGCGCTTTAAGTAACTGCAATTTAAGAAAAACCATTCCCCAATCAGTCCAGATTTTACAACTTTGAGTACTTTCATGTAATATTTGATGACTCACACTGTCTGCAATTGAGCAGGGCTAAAGAGGGAGGTTGGTATTGGACCGTCAAGTTGGATGCCTTCCAACCTTCTGCAGATTAGATAACCATTTGCTTTTAGTAAGCATACACATGAAAATATTTATCGATATACAAATATGTATGTCTATTTTATTAAGACAGAGAGAAATGGATCATACAATGTTGCCAAATTGCGTAATGAAGGGATCCATGATGGAATGAGTGATAATGTCATCTTTTCATTATTGCTCACATCTCTGTTATTACAGAAAAATCACATGATCATGACATTAGATTGATTAATAATAGTTATGGTTTTTTCTATGATAAATTTGAGCAAGAAAAGAGGAGTGAAAAATATCGAAACTTACAATGTGTAGAGACTGGTTAAGCTGGTTAAATTTGGAAGAGTACCTGTCAATCTGTTGTCGGACAAGTACCTGGATTCAAATACAAAAAAACTATTTTACTTCTTCTTTGCATCTTTAGTATCTACAAAACATCTTTAGTTCCTCACTTACAGTTCTTGAAGATCTGTGAGATTATTAAGACTTGAAGGAATTTCTTCAGATAGTTTATTTCTATTAAGTCGTCTGTAATAGAGAAAAGAGCACTTGAGAGATCTGTTTGTCAACAAGTTTGGAAAAAATATAAACAATTCGAAAAAAGGCTCTGTTTTACTACTTACAACACCGTTAGCGTTTTAACGAGGCTGAGGCTGTCCGGTATTTTACCCGTGAACTGGTTATCATCAAATAGCCTATCAACAAAACAAGAAGCAATAGTCAGTTCACTTATAAAATAATCACAACTGGTGCAAATCTCTCTCATCTTTCATACATACTATGGAACTTACACATGTATCAAAGTCATGTTTGAGCTGAAGAGCTTCTCTGGGATACTATCCGAAAGCTTGTTATTTCCAAAATGACTGCAAGTGAAAGTAAAAGGATACTCAGACTAATTATTATATTAAAAATAAAATAAAAAGGTGTTATTATATAAAAGGAAATGAAAAGAATTGGGATTACAAATGCTTAGCTTGATGAAGCATATCAAGTCCAGGTAAAGAAATCCCATCAGAAACCGGAATCTTTCCTTCAATCTGATTGTCAGTTATATCAAACCAATAGAGTTCCGATAACCGTCCAATGGAAGCCGGAATTGTTCCACTAAAGTGGTTAGAATTTAGGGAGCTATATGGAGAAAAGACAAATAAATACTATTAGTTAATGGATTTAGTGAGACTGTTTATAACAATATATAGGAAGCAACAAAATCTTACAGTGTTGTTAGTTTTTCTAAAGATCCAATGGACTCAGGGATTTGACCACTGAAACCACATCCCATAAGGATCCTGGAGGGTAAAAAGAGTTTAGTTAAAATATGAGGAGATATATCAAAGTAATTTGTACTAGAGGTCTAATGATATTGTGTTAATTTACTTACAAGCTCTTCAAGTTCTTTAGGTTACCGATACTTGATGGAAGCGCTCCAGATAATCCAGTATTGTAAGACAAATCTCTACAAATATTGGATCATCAGATGAGAACAAATCCATTAACTATGTAAAAAAATTAAAAAAAAAATAAAAGAAGAAAAGACATACAAGATCTCCAATTCAGACAACGTCGAGATATCGGCAGGAAGGTTTCCTTTCAAGTTAAGGTTGCTTAACATTCTGCAACAAGGAAACAACACAACGTTAAAGTTTATAGAGGATTATGTTGAAGAAGGAAATTACATCATAACAAAATAATTAAACAAGGGTTCGTACATTGAAACAACGCGATTATTGTTGTTACATGTAATTCCAACCCAATGATTTCCACAAGGATCAGAGCCTTTCCAACTCTTGGATAGCGCAGTCCATTCACTCTTCAGGACTTGTAAAGCAGAAGCTGCACCAATATTGACAAAAAATCAGAAAAAAAAAAATTGAATATTTCTTTTATCTGAAAATAAACTCTGATCATCAATCATCATTATACTTACAATCAGAACCGTCTGGGATTGCAGAAACAGAACAAACTTGGACGACAAGCAAGATCAAGAGCTTAAGTAATCCGATTCTTGAACTCATCTTAAGACACACAATGATTGTATCACAAATAATTCAAGAAGAAAGCATGTGGTCTGCACAAGTTATAACGAACTCTAGAAATCATATTGCAGACTATATAAGGAGAAGACTTTGAACAATTTAAGTGAAGAAAAATAAAGCAAACAAATAGACAGTGGACAATATAAACAAATGGTTCAACTTGAAATACATAATACTCCTATTGTGGAAGGGTTCAAAGGGGTTGTCCATTGGAAAAAAAAAATGGAAAAAGTCAGCTAGATATTATTTGTTTTCCCAAGAACGTTTCTACTCAAGAAAAGAGAGATTATATTTCTGAAATGTAGAGTTAATGGTCAGCGACTATGCAGTGATATGGTTTTTTTTTTTTAACAACAACATGCAATAAAGTCGTGGTCATGGGAAAAAATCAGCACAAGCATTTACCAACTTGAGATTTAAAAACATATACTAATAGCAACAACAGTGAGGCTGATGGTTTAATGATATATCGACAAGTACACCACATGTCAGGCAACGCACACATTTTTGTGGGATGGATTATTATAAGGTATACTAGAACGGGACTAAATTTGCAAATTGCAAGGAAGTATTTTTCCATAGGGATATTTTGTCTATGAAGAACCTAGACACTGAAGAGATGTAACGCAAATTTCAAAGAAGATTGTGGTTGCATATCCGCAACCAACGCTTAGTAAATAATATCGATACGCTAGTGGAACTGGTGGAGAATGCTACAGCAGTTTTCTAGTAGAGATATGGCTCGAGAAGGAGGGTTAGAAAAAAAAAAAAAGATCGGACGCTTGCTTCAAAGGCCAATCATGAACTTGAGGAACAAAGCAAGTGAAACAATCACCAAGGAACCAAAACATAGTTATGTGGGCACTAGCTACAAGATCTACAACCATAATTTACCCTGGGTCTTTTAACGGTTTGATGGGATGGTGTATGCTAGGTTGCTAACCCAAAATCTTGATTATTGATTTTTTTTTTTTGTTGATATAATCTTGATGAGTACTTTTTTTATATTATATAATCTGTATCTTTATTTTGTTTTATTTTAATCTGACCAAGTGTTGTCTTTAAGGTGAAAAAGCTCACTACCAATCTATATTCTACGTACTACAAAAAGCAATAATACCATACCAGTTGTTTTATAAATTTAAAACTGAAAAAGTTCTATTAATATTTTCTAAGTCAGCCTATAAGATTCAGTTCGTTGGTTGTTCTAGTTTACATAAGAGAACCTCTACGTATGTTTCTTCTACTCTTTTGATTCTTTTGTAGTTTATTAACATCTTCCCTTACATAAATATTGGAACCAAATTGTGTGTTCTGTATGAAACAAATCTATAAAGTTCTCAACAAGAATTAATATATATATATATATACACATAGGACTTACTTTTCTTATGTTTGAAAACTGGTGTTTATATTACCAAAGATAGTTTGACAAAAAAATATATATATTACAAAAGATTTGGTGGGTTCTTCTGAGCTTGGCTCCATTCCTCTGCTTTATAAACAGTGACCACATAACAGCACATCAAATCATG
Organism: Camelina sativa; assembly: GCF_000633955.1. Classification (NCBI taxonomy): domain Eukaryota; kingdom Viridiplantae; phylum Streptophyta; class Magnoliopsida; order Brassicales; family Brassicaceae; genus Camelina; species Camelina sativa. The sequence continues at coordinate 9,816,582 of NC_025702.1, read as the reverse complement.
CTAGTTCACATTCACAAGGCATTTCAATATGAAGTCACTTTCCAAAAAAAAAAAAA
>NC_025702.1:9788902-9815599 GCF_000633955.1 Camelina sativa | reverse complement strand
CATCTTCGTCTTCACCTCTCTCACCACATATTTGCCTCTCTCTATTGGACTTCTACCAGTTAATAGCTCGAGCATCACCACACCAAAACCATATACATCACTCTTCTCCGTCAGTTGATTTGTCATGTAGTATTCCGGATCTAAGTATCCCTGATCCCATATACGAGTCAAAAATGTATCTGATGAGAAAAATAAAAGTGAAAGGAGGATGATTTATTCTGTACTCACCATGGTTCCTTTCACTTGTGTTGTCACATGAGTTTTCTCAGGGTCTCCCACAAGTTTGGAAAGGCCAAAATCAGCAACCTTTGCAGTAAGATTTTCATCAAGTAAGATGTTATTTGATTTGATGTCTCTGTGTATAATTGGAGGATCAGCAAGCTCATGAAGATAAGCCAAGCCCTTGCCTGAACCTAGTGCTATTTTAAGCCTTCTTGTCCAATCCAATCTAATCCCACTCTTTCCTGCATTACTAACATATTCAGCATCCAAGAACTATCAATAAATCTTCAGAGGAAGATATAGTTTTGATACTTACCTGAGAGACTGTCTTTAAGAGACCCATTTGAAATGTACTCGTAGACAAGCATTTGTTCACTTCTATCAAAGCAGAATCCCAAGAGTCTGACAACATTCTTATGATGGACCCTTGAAAGAAGCTCAATCTCAGTTTTGAACTCCAACCCTCCTTGCAAAGATCCTTGTTGAGCTCTTTTGATTGCTATGAGTTGCCCATTTGGAAGAATACCTCTGTACACCTGTTTCACCATCATTTCTGGGATCAGAATTTTCAACTAAAGCCATTGCTACTTTCAGTTGAGGCCATTTTTTAAGACACAAACCTTGCCATAACCTCCACCCCCAACATCATTTGCCTCTGAAAAGTTGTCTGTACATTTCTTCAGCTCTTCAAAAGTATAGGCTTTTGCTCCCATTAGCTGTGGAGCACCAATACTGCTCTTACTCGTATCCCACTTGGCTGCAACATGCAAAAGAAAAATCTTTCAGGGTGGTTCCAGTAAAGGGAGGAGGCTTTGGTAAGTAGCTTAGTAAATTTTGTCGTACCAAAAGGATTATTTTGATCGGTTGCTCTCTCTGCTCTCTTTTTCTGTCTGAGAGCGTAAACCCCAGCTATAGTTAACAACAGTAGAAGAACAATAGCACCAACTACTGCTCCAATAATAATGCCCATGTTTGCTGACTTGGAACCTTCTTCTACATCTGTGGCAAAAAAAGGTAGAGTAAATGAACTTATATGGAACCAATATTAGAACTCTTTGATTGTGTAAGAACAGTTTCAGCATACCAGAGAACTTCTTGTACAGAGCAGCTTTAAAAATGTAAGGGCCAAATATAGGAGGAGGCTTATAAGTCTGGTTACTAAACGCAAAACCAACAAGTGACATTCCTGTCTGATTAAAACTCTCTCTGCCTAATGGAAAGACCAGGAGATCTATAAGAAGCTGATGATCAGTTTCATTCTCTCTAATGTTCCGGACACCCACGGAGTCTACAGGATAATTATACTTCTTAAAGAAATCCGTGATTGCCTTCTGTAGGATTAAGAAGTTGGTGGAGTTGAACAACCCTGAAAAGGAAGGAGACCTGAAGTAGAGTGTTCCCATGAATGGCTGTGCACAGCGGCACGTGGTACTCGCTTCCATGCCTTGTTCACAGGGAGAACAGTTTGTTGGGAGTGTAGAAAAAGAGGTATTGTGTTGTATTGCTGAGCAGTAACTCGGTCCGTTTCCCGCCTCTAGGCACACTGGGTTATTTGCTAATCTGCGAATATATATCAACAGACATAAGCAATAGGTTGAAAAAAAAAATACAAGACATTTTGGTTTTGTGACAAGGATACATACATTACTTGAAGTTCTTTCTTAGTTGGTTGTATATACTCAGATATGTCATTGTATTGTAAATCCACAAACTCCAACTGGTTGCTAAAGTCGGTACCAAAGTCCAATGTTTCATTTATCTGATTGCGTTTTAGGATACTGCGCACGTAAAAAAAAAAAGTAAGGCATCCCAATCACTACACTTTTCACAGCTTTACTTGATTACCAATTATAAGAATTGTGTGACTCACGCAGTCTGCAACTGAGTAGCGCTGAAGAGAAAACTTGGTATTGGACCTGTGAGTTGGATCCCTTCCATCCTTCTGCAAAGGATAAGACCATTTGTTCTTAGTAAGTAGACACATGGAGATCAAAAGATGTAAAGAGAGAAAGGAAGGCTCATACAATGTTGACAGGGAGCGTAATGAGGAGATCCATGAAGGAATGGGTGAGAAATCCAAAGTGTTATTGCTTACATCCCTGTTACATTACAGTCACATCATGTGATTAGATTGATAAAGTTTGAAGGTTTTGAGAAGGGTAACTAGTGATGGTAGATTGAGCAGCAAAAAAAAGGAAGAGAAATATAAAAAAACTTACAATGTGTAGAGATTGGTCAAGGCGGTTAAATTTGGAAGACTACCAGTAAATTTGTTGTTGGCCAAGTACCTGAAATACATTCAACTACAAACTCTTTTACCTCTTTTCACTTATATCTTACAAATACATAACAAATCTTTAGTTGCTCACTTACAGTTCGTTTAGACTTGTAAGATTATTAAGACTTGAAGGAATCTCTCCAATTAGTCTGTTCCTATCAAGGCGTCTGAAAGAAAGAAAAAACACAAGAGATTAAGGAACTAAAATGCTTAAAAAAAATAAATAAAAACAAATCTTTTACTACTTACAACACGGTCAACGTGTTAACGAGGCCAAGGCTCTCAGGGATTTCGCCTGTGAATTGGTTTCCATCCAAGAGTCTATCGATAAAACAACAAACAATGCAGTCACTTTGTTAGTTACTACTCTCAATCTCTCTGTTTTGTATCTAGTATGAAAGCTTACACATGTATCAAAGTCATGTTTGAGCTGAAAAGTTCTTTTGGGATCTTTCCCGACAGTTTGTTTTTCCCAAAATGACTACAAGAGGGAAGTGAACAATTAGTATATTAAAGGAGTGGTTATAATACTCGAAATGGAAAGATTTGGGAAATATATATAGTACAAATGCTTAGTTGCAAGAAGCATGTCAAGTCCAGGTGAAGAAGTCCCATTAGAAACTGGAAGCTCTCCCTCGATCTGATTGTCAGCTATATCGAACCAATATAGTTTTGATAACCGTCCAATGGAAGCTGGAATCGTTCCACTAAACTTATTCAAATTCAGGGAGCTGTATGGAGTAAACACAGATTAATGTTAATGGGTTTAGAGAACGCAATTGAAAAAAAGGAGACTGTTTATATATAATAGGAAGTAACAAAATCTTACAGATATATAAGTTCTTTTAGAGAACCAATGGACTCAGGGATTTCACCACTGAAACTACATCCCACAAGAATCCTGGAGAGTAAAAGGGAGTTAGTAGATAAGACAAGGAGATGTGTATATAAGTTGTACTAGAGATCTCACGATATTGTGTTTCCTTACAAGCTCTTCAAGTTCTTAAGGTTGCCGATATTTGGTGGAAGTGGTCCGGACAATCCAGTATTGTATGACAAATCCCTAAAAAAGATTGGATCATAAGATGAGAGCACAATAACCTTTTTTTTTTATGTGAAAGGAAAAAAAAGTAGAAAGTAGAAGAAAAGACATACAAGATCTCCAATTCAGACAAGAACGAAATATCGGCAGGAAGCTTTCCTTCCAAGTTAAGGTTACCTAGTGATCTGCAACAAGCACCAACACAACGCTTAAAGGTCGGCAAGGACTATTGGAAGAAGCAGCAAACAAACCAGAAGAAATCGAGTTTCTTACATTGAAATGACGCGGTCATTTCGACATTTAATCCCAACCCAATTGGTTCCACAAGGATCAGAGCCTTCCCAACCATCAGGAGAACTGGTCCATTCGCTCTTCAGGCCACTTAAAGCAGAAGCTGCACCATATGAAAACCATTAGGAAAAATTATGATGTTCATCATTTATATCTGCATATACATAAACTTACAGTCTAAAGTATTTGTGAGCGCAGATACAGAACAAATGTGGAAGAAAAGCAAGATCAGAAGCATAAAGGCTCCAGTTCTTGAACTCATCTTCAAAACCCACAAAGATCCTCTTACCTCTTCCTCTGTTTTTTTCTGATTGTACCTCAAAAATTATCTTAAGAGAAAAAAAGCATGTGGTCTACACAAAGATTTGACTAATCTCTTAATAAATATTGACAACATCGCTCTCAAAACATGTAGACAATAATGTTAACAAAAAGGAAGAAGAAGAAAGAAGACTTTGAACAAATCGAGTGAAAAAAGTATATAAAAACAAGAAAAGAGGGAGAGGACCATAAAAAAAAAAAACTTGGTCGACTCAGAAACAGCTGATAATGGGATTTTAAAGACACAAGGTTTTTTAGGTTTGGTACATGGATTTGTCAATAGTGTAATGGGAAGGAACAAATTATGAAACAATACATTTAAAAACACATATGAGTTGTCTTGATGCGAAACTATTGTGGGACCTTTATTTATTTCACTGTATTAAATATACTCATTATTGATTTCAATACAATCACAAAACATATACTAGTATATATCTAAAAACTTCAAAAACATAAGAATAAGATATGATTTGTTGACCCTAAAAAGTTTGATCTCATAAAAGAACAGAGAGTTGTGGTCATCGACTATGAGAAGTGATATGTTTTTTTTTAACAACCAAACAGTAGAGTAGATAAAGTCATGGTTGACGGTCGTTGCCTATATGGAGCACAAGCATTTACCAACTTGATATACTAATCCTAATGGCAACAATGATGATGATGATTTGATGAAAGATTGACCAGTTACTCTTGAATTAATCATTGAATAATCTAGTGGGTAATGTAAAACACAAATGTATAGAGTTGATGGCCCCCCACCGTTAAGAGAGAAAGATCAAAGATGTGTACCCAATTGGATCTAGTAGCTTACAAGGACGTCTCAACCCATTTAGCAAGGTAAACTAAGAAGAGAGTACAACGTAGCAGGACAACAACAACTAGAAAGTGTCAAAGTGGAGAGACGTTGATAAACAGTGATATAATGGTAGTAGGATCAAGCTATTTGATGTATGCCAAGAAAATGTTTTTGTCGATTAACTTTGATAGAGAATGAAAATGTTGGTGTCCACAGAACACTCACGTAATGACGTGTTTTTTGGGGGATACATATATAAATACTCTACGTGTTAAGTACGTGAATATAAGGTCCATCTCACCATTTACATTTGTTAAAAGCTTCAAATTTGTTTGTTTCACTTAATTATTTGTTTTTTTGTTGCCTTAATTATTTGTTAGGAACTTGGGATAAATCTATGTGGCCTTCGAGTCAACAGACACTAACGAATTTTAATTTGTAGGTTTCAGCTTTCAGAATTCAGCTAATAGTATTTTACTATTTTTGTAGTTCCAAACTAATTTTTTGAAAATAACCTGAAAAAAATATATAAAATATCAGAAAATAATTAAAATACAAACTAAAAAAACATTGGAGTTATATAAAGTCCAAACATACTCAAAAATAACCAAAACAGATACCCAAAAACTTCGGAAAACAGCTAAAAATTAACCGGATCAAACTGAATTTTCTGGTATTGCACAGAATAGAATCGAATCGAATCGAATCGGAAGCGTCTTAAATACCGGAATGCCCTAAAAACCTATGGAAGATTCCTATGATCTCAACAACTTCAAAAAAATCAACAAGAAATGTGGAAAATTCCTGGATAATATATTTTAAACATGTCTTATACAAGCATAATATCACAAGGAAGATTGCAATGTATAAATTAGGGTTATTGTTTGGAGTTATAAAGTTTATGTATGGCAGCTGTTCTGTTAACCAAGATGAAACAGAGACATCTATTCTATATAACGCTAATCAAATTAATCTAGAAGTCTGAAGGGTGAAGGTACCTGCATTTCTTAAAGAGAGTCATACTTGGATTTGAAGCAGAGACATCTGTTCGACTCTGAACTCTGCATTTTGACCTCAAGACGCGAGATAGTGTAACAATCGGGATTGATCATTGCGTATTAGATATATTAATTCCGGTTATCCAGAATTCAGATTTGGTTAACTCCTCCTCCAAAACCCCCGAACGTGACTTCTTTGTTTTCGATTAACCGGAATAATATATCTAATATTGAGATCACAGTAACCGGACATAGCTTCCGATCTTCTCCGGAAATCGCTTCTCCCTCGCCACTTGTCGGTGTCTCCGATGATCGCCTCTCCCAATTATATGGGCCTATTGGGCTTTCTTTTTTTTTTTACTATAATTTGCTTGATTCTGTTGGATTTCTTTCTGAGTTACTTGCCTTTGCCCCACTATCATATTAAACATGAGTGATTACTGATTTCTAATTTTTCATGTAAGGTAAATTATACGATTTTTAATCCTTTTTCGTTTAAATTGAGGACTCGAAGATAATTTTGGACTAATTAGAGTGAAGAAATCTTTTTGGATTTGTTTACATCAATTTTGTTGATCTTTTTGGTGTTTTGGGAGAGCCTACTAGTGGTGAATTCAGTTGTTGGTGACATGTTAAGTAGTCCCGATCAGTTTCTTTACTATTGCTCGGTAATCATAGTTTTGGTATTTAAGATTTTCTACTATGATCTCTATGACTTTTTTTTTTTTTTTGTCACAAATGATCTCTATGACTCTATCCATCAAATTATTTTGTTATTAAGCCAAAGCCTTACGCTTATATCATCAGCTTAATTATGCTTTCATGTAGGCCAGTCATCAGTCATGGGAGTTGTTTCGTCATGGTCATCCTTTTTTGAGACAAAAAGAAAAGCTCTTTGGAACAAGTCTTCTTTTAATTTGATTTATTAAAGAAACTTTATGCCAATGCATCTGATTTTTTTTTCCTCTAACTAGCTAGTTAATTAGTCTTGGAAAATGGTTAACACATTAATAGTTATTTTTCTTGGCTTTAGTGCCTTTAAACCTTTTACTAGCTCTAGAAACAACTCAATTGTAAAACCTTGCAAGCTTAATTCACTTGAATCTCTCAAATATGGAAGGTATATTATGTTCCTTTCGGGCTGCATTGATTACTCTATTTGTTTTTAACTTGTGATATTTTGAGTAACGCAACAGACAAACCATTACAATCGCCATAATAATCATCTTATCTATACTATTAATCAGTACTTATTAACCACCCCCCTAAATTGTGGTTGAAATGAAACGGTGAGACTCTCTACTAAGTACGTTACTATCACGTGTTAATGCCCTCCTCTATTACTCTTTCTTTTTGTTTTTCTTTTTTAAATTCATTTTTTTTTTCTGATGTTTTGGGAGAACGTACTAGTGGTGAATTCAGTTGTTGGTGCATGTTAAGTAGTCCCGATCAGTTTCTTTACTAGTGCTCGGTAATCTTTGGTATCTAAGATGTTCTACTATTGATCTCTATCCATCAAATTATTTTGTTATTAAGCCAAAGCCTTACGCTTATATCATCAGCTTATGCTTTCATGTAGGCCAGTCATCAATCACGGGAGTTGTTTCGTCATGGTCATGTTCATCCCTTTTTTTTGTCGTACACTCGTACTCATCCCTTTTTGAGACCAAAAAAAAGCTCTTTGGAACAAGTCTTCTTTTGATTTGATTTATTAAAGAAACTTTAGGCCAACGCATCTGATTTTTTTCCCTCTAACTTAACACATTAATAGTTATTTTCTTGGCTTAGTGCCTTTAAACCTTTTAGTAGCTCTAGAAACAACTCAATTGTGAAACCTTGCAAGCTTATTTCACTTGAATCTCTCAAATGTGGAAAGTATATTATGTACCTTTCGTGCTGCATTGATTACGCTATTTGTTTCTAACTTGTGATTTTAGTAACGCAGCTGGTCCAACAGACAAACCATTACAATCGCCATAATAATCATCTTATCTACTATTAGTCAGCACTTGTTACCATCCACCTAAATTGTGGTTGAAATGAAACGGTGACACTCTCTCCCAAGTACGTTACTCTCAGATGTTAATGCCCATTGGTAATTTTGCTCTAAACCTCACTGGTCCAGAAATTTTCTTCCTTGGCTCTCTTAATCATATCCTCTTGAATATTTTTTAATTTATTCCCAACATATTTGTAATTTCTTCTCCTTAAAAGCTGATGCTTCTTCTGTAGCCAACTCTCATCACAACATTGAGAAAATAGAATCTTCAAATAAAGATGGATGAACATAAAACCCCACTCTTGTCTAATGATCAATCATCATCATCATCATCATCATCTTCTGTGGTGACTTCATCTTTAAAATGGGTACTGAAAGTTGTGATGTCTGTGATATTTGTGACTTGGGTTGTGTTCCTTTTGGTGTACCCTGGAACACTCGGCGATCAACTCGTCGCAAAATGGAGAGCTCTCTCCTCCCAAAGTCTCTATGGCCTCACAGGTTACATTATGTACCATCACTTTTGCTTTGTTTTCTCCGATAATTGTCCTAATTGTTTACCATCTCATAATTGCCTAAAACATGCAGGAAGCTTGTTCCTAATTTTCAATGGTCCGATTCTTGTTATCTCCGTCTTAGCTTCTCTCTATCTCATCATCTCTGGGGAAGAGAAGGTCTTCACCAAGTAAGTTTGGTTTGAGATTCTTTAAACTATTTCATTGAGTTGATTGTCACATACAGTGGTAAAGCATATTATAATATAAACCTTTAAGTAACTGTATAATGATATTGTTGATGATAACAAAGTTACATTCTTTTGGTTTCTGTGAAGGAAGAAGATATCGAAATTCCCAAGGTTTAGGCTATGGACATTTCCTGTTCTTGTGGATGGACCATTTGGAGTTGTTTCTGCAGCTGAGTTTCTTGGGATTTTGGTCTTCTTTGTTTTCTTCCTCTGGGCTATATATGCTTATGCCTTGAGGAACCTCAGCCTTGTTGAATTATTCCATGTCCTTCCTGATGAAAAAAGGTTCTTTTAACTCATTTCCTTCTAATTTGTTTCAGCTTTGTTTATAATTTTTTTTGTCTCATACCAATCATTATTTGTGTTGTGTGTGTTCAGTGTTTTTCTGCTGGAGGTAACGGGTATGCGTTTTGGGATGATTGGATTGTTGGGTATGGTGTTTTTGTTTCTTCCAATCTCCAGAGGTTCAGTTCTTCTCCGTCTTATCGATATCCCTTTCGAGCATGCTACAAGATATCATGTTTGGCTTGGTCATACCATTATGGCTTTCTTCACCTTACATGGCCTCTGTTACGTTGTTGGATGGACCATTCAAGGTCAACTTTTAAAGAGTGTAAGTTTCCTGTAACATCATCTAATATTGACATGATAGTAAAGCTTAGTTTATTTAATAACTAGAAATAGGCTCGTGCGAGATATATTTTATTTTATTTTTATTAATTAAGATATATCTTAAATTTAGAAATATATTTTTGAAATGGATTTTTTTAATATGAATTTTTTTCTAAAATGTTTAATATGTGTTCCTTTATATATATATAGTTCTTAATGTTTGGACGCAAGATAATATATCAAAAGTAAATCAGAAATTTTTTTATTGAAGTAATTAAATCTCTGGAAGTTTTGTTATTTTGGATTTTATTGTTTTGTGATAAATTATTAGGTTCTAAGAGCATCTCCAACCCCACTCTATTTTAAAGTCAATACTCTGTTATAAAATAACATTTGCTTTAACCTTATTGGCCTATTCTATATCTTACTTTAAAATAGAGTAAATGGTAGGATTACTCTATATGCAACTTTACTTTTTTACACTAACTCTATTTTATAGTATAAAATAGATTGATACATTGAAAAAAACTATACTCTATTTTAGAGTAAAACATAGAATATATATTGGAGATAGTCTTTCCACACATGATGTTTGTGTAAAGACCATATATCATACATTTAGAATTAAAATTGAGTATTGAAAATAGTTTACAAATATTATCAGATAAATCTCATCTTTCCCTACATCTTTTCCAAAGCTTTAATATATGGATGCGATCAAGACTTATATGATGTTTCGCTAGATCTCTATAACCAGAAAATTATTATCGTAACTCAGTAACAATGAAAATAAATAAATAAAATTTATGTTTTAGTCTCAATTGTAAAGATAAATAATTGATAAATATTAATCTTTTTTCGATTGGTTTTACAACTTTATATATTCTTTAACTCAATCTTAATAGTTGGTTTTCTTTTTGAATCCACAATATGTTGCTACGGTTTGATTTTCTTCAATTAGCCTCCTAACAAATTTCTTGTGAATTAGAAAATCTATATGAATGCTTAAAATGTGTTATACTTCAATGATGATGGGTTGTTTTTCAGTCGTTGTCTCTATTCTTATTCATTATGTTCTTTTAATTATAAAAAAAAAATGGACTCTACAACATGTCAATTGGTGTAGATGGAAGGGAAGACAAAATCAGAAAAATTGATATCAACAATATATACAATCCAATTATTTTTCTGACATAACTACATTTCTAATTTATTTTAACTTACATCTATTTTTTTTAATTAACTATATTTGAACTTATAATATCTATATGTTGACTTTCCATCAGATTTTGATGATTTTAAAATAAGATATGTGAGAAAAAAATCAGACAGACTCAAATTCATCCAATCAATAAACTAAACTTCTAAAACCTGAATTTTGTACTATACTAATGAGATTATGAATCTAGAAAATATGTTTTACAAGATAACAGAAGAATCACCAATGATTATTTTTAATAATTAATAACTGTATTCAAGATTTATCATATGCTCCACTGATAAAAATGCATTACTCTCTAAATTTAGCAATAATTTTTTATTAATATGCATTACTCTCTAATCTTGTAATCACTCTTAATATAAAATTTTTTTGGAATAACGCATATTAAAATATGGCTCATGTCATAAAAATTTATGAAATATCTTATACTATATCTTGCATTAAATTTTGAATAAATTTCATGAAAAGAGAAGTGTGTCAAATTTAATGCTTTTTAGATTCAATATAATATCTCTATTTTCTAATCATTTTAAAATAAATAGTATAATTACCATTAAATTATTTTGTGAAACTATTTTTTTCTATTATTTCATGGGATGATTAATAAATTATGCTATTTTTATTTTCTTTTTGTACATACATTTTAAAAACAGTCAAACTGTAACTTATAGAATATTTAATTTAATTTAATTTTATCTGAGTTTTGTCTTTAATAAAATATATATGATTATTGAATACAATGTGATTTTTTAAATATATTAGAACATATTTTCTATTTTTAAATTAGTCTATCATAAGTTAATCTGGCTTCCATTTTTTTTTTAAAGTATAAATTTTTTTTCTTTTTAATTGGTTTGATTAGTAGTTTTATTTTTAGGTTATATGGTACATGCTTTCATTAGGAAATATATTATATGTTAAAACTAAAAGTTGGAAGAAATATATTTTAAAAAGCAAACTATACATCATATAAGATATAAATAAAATAAAGTATATAAAAAAATGTTTACTTTAAGATCAATGAAAAAGACATGTGTCACAAATATAGAATGTCAAAGTGTCGTATTGGTAGGCAAAGTTAGAAAAAAACTTCTCATATTATATAAGACTATGTTAGACTCACGCGACGCCGCGGGAATACTTTTTATAACTATTTTTAGATATATTAAATTCTTGAAAATATGAACTTTCTTTTTGGAACTAGATTAATTGTAAAAACTATGGTTTATACAATAATAAAATAGAAAATGCACAAATAAATTAATGATTGAGAAATCTCAAATCTAAGATGGCTTATAAATGTTTACTTTTAAATTGAGTAGACTTAATTGTATAAATAGCCTAACTAACCCTAATGTATGTTATGTTTTATTTTCTTTACCCTAATGTGGGAGATATATTAGCGTGGTTTGAATTTGTAGTGTATTTTTGTATTTAATATAAATTTAATCATATATTGTTTTATAGTGTTTTTAATTGTTAGAAAAGTTAATATTGGTCAAAATACATAAACATATTTTGGAGGGATAGGTCTTAAATGTGGTGTTGTAAACCTGTAACCACTTGACTAAAGACACTATCCTATGATTTTGTGTATTATTTTAATACTATTATACTTTTGTTTAATAGCATAAGGATTAGGTTAATTTTTAAAGTAATTTTTAAGTAGATGATTATTTAGTTTTCACTACTTTAAACTATAATACAAAACCTTCAATTTTGGAACTTATATATTGTTTAATTTGACATTAGTTCATGTTATAATATATAAAATCACTACCAACATTACTCTCAAATTTTATTTTATTTACTTGTTATGGGAATTAGAAATATTAGTGTAGCTTGATTTTCTGGTGTATTATTTTTGTAGTTTATACAAATTTAATCACCTAATTTTTCTATAGTTTGTTTGTTGTCAAAGAAGTTATTTATTTCTCTTTTGTTATCTTTGTAAAATCTAATTTTTTTATTTGGTAGAAGAATGATCACAAAGTGAAGATTAGAGGAAACATGTATTATTATACTCATAGAAGAAGATTTTAGAAAACAATAGCACAATATACTTAGATTCACTTAATTAAGGTTTGGGAAAAGTTATAATCACCGTACTCATTCTTAGACTACCAAACTTGTTAAGAGAAACATAAGAACACATTGACGTGTAAGTTTTGTCTGGGGGGTGGTTATATTAGGGTAAAGTTATAATCACGATAGGTTACTTGCGTATAATATAAACCTAATGGTGAGAACACGTTAACATAATAAAAAACCTAGAGTAAAGTGACGTGGAACAGAGGATTATTATTGGAGAAAAATGATGAGTTGTATTAATTTTTTTAATTTGATTGGTTACTTATTTTAATTGAGGTGTCAACTCTAGAATTCTCCAAAATGCTGAGGTGTCATCACCTGGTGAAAAACATCCAAGTTTTATTGTATTGATTGATATCAATAGGTTTTAGATGATGTTATCACACACAGTCTTATTTATATTTCTTACTGTGTTCTATATTAAAGTTTAATCATCACAACTTACTTCTCTCAGTTATTTGAATGGGAAGCTAATGGAGTTGCTAATTTACCTGGAGTTATTACTCTAGTGGCTGGTTTACTGATGTGGGTCACGTCGCTTCACACCGTGAGAAAGCTTTACTTTGAGCTCTTCTTCTACACCCATCAACTATACATTGTCTTTGTGGTCTTCTTGGCACTTCACGTTGGTGAATTCTTGTTCAGTATAGTTTCTGGAGGAATATTTCTTTTCATTCTTGACCGTTTCTTGAGGTTCTGCCAATCCAGAAGGACTGTAGATGTAATCTCTGCAAAGAGTCTACCCTATGGAACTCTCCAACTAGTCCTTTCGAAACCACCAAGTAACAACTCTGTTTAATCTCACTCTGCCATTTACCTCTCTAATCTAAAAGCATTTTACTGACTTCGTTCCTCTCCGATTTTTTTATAACCAGATATGCGATACAATGCGCTTAGCTTTATCTTTCTTCAAGTGAGGGAACTATCAGGCCTACAATGGCATCCTTTCAGTGTTTCATCAAGCCCTTTAGATGGGGACCATCATGTAATGGTTCTCATAAAGGTTCTTGGTGGATGGACTGCAAAGCTTAGGGACCAGTTGTCAAATCTCTATGAGGCAGAGAATCAAGACCAGCTCATTTCTCCTCAGTCATATCCCAAAATAACAACTTGTGTGGAGGGACCTTATGGCCATGAATCTCCATACCACTTAGGGTAATGCATTTTTAAGTCTACATGAACTGTTTCAATGAAATAAGCTTTAGCTTGACTCAAGAAAGGTTTATTGCTGCGTGCAGGTATGAGAACCTGATCTTAGTAGCAGGAGGAATCGGAATTACGCCATTCTTCGCCATCTTAAGTGATATACTACACCGTAAAAGAGATGGGAAACCTTGTTTACCAAGTAAGGTTTTAGTTTTCTGGGCCATTAAAAACTCAGACGAGCTCTCTCTTCTCTCAGCAATTGACATACCTTCCATTTGCCCTTCCTTCTCTAAGAAACTAAACCTTGAAATTCACATCTATGTCACACGACAATCCGAGGCTCTCTTGGTAAGTCTAATTACATGTATAATATTTTTGGTATCTGCAATGGGTCTTGTATTTAGTTTTTTGAACTCTACTTTGTTTCATGGTTATAACAGGAAGATGGGATGGTTCACAAGGTGGTGCATCCTTCTGTCAAGCCAAAACAAACCAACGGGTGTCCCATGTCGGTTCTAGTAGGTACAGGGGATAACATATGGTCTGGACTCTACCTAGTTGTCTCCACCATTGGGTTTATTGCAATGATCACGTTGTTGGACATCTTTTACATAAACAAATACAACATAACGACATGGTGGTCCAGGGGACTTCTGTTTCTTGTTTGTATGGTTGCAAGTGTGCTGATTTTTGGAGGTCTTGTGGTTTTTTTCTGGCATCGCTGGGGTCACAAAACCAGTCAAGTGGAAGCAAAGGGCAATAAAAAGGTAGCTTTGAATGTAGAAGAACCCCATAATCCATCTACAGCAGAGCTCAAAGGCTTGGAGATAGAAGAAGAAGATGTCCAGAGTTACACCACTATGCGTTATGGCACCAGACCTGACTTTAGAGGTACAGAGGTACTTTAGAGGTTTAGTTAAAAAAAATTAGCGGTTTATGTAAATTTGTATTATTGTTTTGTGATTTTGCAGAGATATTTGAGTCGTTGAATGGGAAATGGGGAAGTGTGGATGTTGGAGTGATAGTATGCGGTCCAGCGGCTCTTCAGGCGACCGTAGCGAAAGAGATACGGTCACATAGCATCTGTCGATCGGCGAATCATCCTCTCTTCCACTTCAACAGTCACAGTTTCGATCTCTAGGCTAGTTAAGCTTTCAAGAGGCAAGAACATTATATGGTAATGTGAAGTAAAAGTATATATGTATAGTTTAGATAATCGCAGTCTGTATGTATTAAAGAAACAGCTATGGTTGATATGTGTATGTTTTTATCTTTCAATTTTTTACTAGGTAGTAACCCGTGCTACAGAACGGGCCAAAATGTTTATTATAACTTGAAATATATAAATATTGTTTAAGTTATTTTCATATTATTTAGCCTATCTCAACCTATCCCAAATTAGTATGTACTTTTTGTTTGACATTTGATTTATGTGAGGACGATATTGACTCTGACACAGACTACATTCCATTCTTATATCATTAACTCTGGCCTCTATCCTCTCCTCTAGGTATCATATACCTTTGGTACTGTAACCTTCTTTTTTAGCTGAGCCTTATGCCTGTGTTTCTATAAATGTGTATATATTATTAGAATTTCTTCAATCTAAAAATATTGTCTAGTTATTCAACCTGTCTAAAAATATATATATAAATATATAATATATACATAGCTAAATAATTGAATATAGTGGTAGAATTTGAAATATAATAAATATTTGGAATAAATTAAATAAACGAACTCAATATGTCTATATAAGATAGCACGAATTTGGTGGAGTTCATAAATAATATAATTTATGAAATTTATTTGAAGGGTGGAAATTTAAAAGAAAACCTGCAAAAAAAAATCAATGATCAAATAATTAAAAGACAAACAAATGTATAAATTTAAAAAGAATTGAAAACAGAGTAAAAACAGAGTCTTACGAAGGGATGCATGAAGATGGATCAAATGTTTTGGAAAACCTCTTTGAAGACGACATTCCTTGTTTTTGTTTGAGGTTTTCTTTTTGGGTCAGTAATGAGAATTTTCAATCCTGATTTACTGCTTACACGGGACATAGCTACATATAGCTGGCCATGAGAGAAAACAGGTCTAGGCAAGTATAAACCAACATTTGAGAGAGACTGACCTTGACTTTTGTTGATAGTCATTGCAAAAGCAACGTTTATGGGAAATTGTCTACGTCTCATCTTGAAAGGCAGACGGGTATCTGATGGGATTAATACCATTCTTGGTAGAAAAACAATTTTACTAACTCGCGTACCCGTTATGATTCTTGCTTGTATAACATGATCAACCATTTGTGTAATTTGTAGTCTTGTTCCATTCATTAGACCGCCATAAGGATCAATATTGCGTAACAACATTACTGGACAACCAATTTTCAACCGAAGAGCATGGTTTGGTACTCCTGAAATCCTAACTGAGTTTAGGAAATCCGGGCTATATGCAGGATTGTCTTTATTCCTTTTATCTGCAGGATCAATACTATCTGAACTTAAGTAAACCTTTTCTTCACCTGTAAAACAATCAACGATTAAAACCCTATTATGAAGGTGTTTTTTTTTTGCAGCTCTGAAACGTCATATAGTATATAGAATGAATAGGAATATTAGCAGAAAGCTGATACTAACCTTCTAATATGGAGATCATGTGGTCATTTATAGTGTTGACATCATCATTCGTAGGACACAAAATAGCTCTGCTTTGAAAATAGCTGGCATCCTTGGCTGTATGTAACGAATTACCATATACTGCATTAATGATCGCTTCAATTGGAGAGTCTACTTCTTTGATAAGCAATTCTTCTGGTATGTCAATATCAACAACTCCATCATATGGCTCATTAAGTCTTCCTTCTCCAACATCAAGAATCCATTTCGAGAACTCTTCAATCTCCCTGGCTTCATTTGAGAGTTATGTTTTGGAGCAACCTCATATTTCTTGTTAGCCTCAAAACTTTACAATGATTCCAAAGGTAAGATGAGTTGAGCGAGGAGTTAACTATTTGCTCTCAACCAGCACTAACAATAACAGGAAGTATCTGACGGAAATCACCACAAAAAATAATGACCTTACCCCCAAAAGGTTTATCTTCTGGATCACGCATTATATCTTTCAAACTTCTATCCAAAGTCTCAAAGCAGTATTTACTCATCATTGGAGCTTCGTCCCAAATTATCAACTTCGCTTCTTGGACTAATTCACCTAGATCAGAAGACCTTGACATTCTGCACATTGACGTTTCATGAACTTCTAGAGGAATGCCAAACCTTGAATGAGCTGTTCTGCCACCTTCTAACAAAAGAGAGGCTATACCGCTAGATGCAGTGTTCAACACTATTTCTCCCCTGATCCTTACAGCTGCAGATAAAACTTTCCAAAGGAATGTTTTACCAGTTCCACCGAAACCATATAAGAAAAATACCCCACCTTTATCTTTGAAAATAGAGTCTATGACCTCATCATATATCTTCTTTGGCTCTTCCGTCAGCATATTTAACCACTCCAGATGCTTCTTTTTTAAATCAGTTTGATTGATGAATCTTCGTTCATCAGCTATTAACTGGTTTAAAGCAGGAATATTCTCATTCTTAAGCTGGGGCAGAGTTTTAAAAGACTCGAGCGAAGAACCATTTCTTCTCAACTGTTTGTTTATCTCTTGTAGACAAAATATTTTCCTTTCTTCATCAGTCAATGTAAGCTCTGCAAAATAAGTTTTATTTATTTATTTATATACTACATCTAACATTTAAAAACAAAAAAAAAAAAGCAAATTAACTTAATAAGATAGAAAATGTAATGAACCTGGTCGCTTCAATTCTAATCTTTTCCGCCTTAATATGTCCTAAGATAACATCTCCCAAGTTTCTTCCCAGAAATAAGTGGTGTTGACCGACACCACATGAGTGACGATCGACACTCACCCCCAAAACGCAGAGTTTTGGTTCGCGGGCGTTACATGGATTATTATAATTTGTTTAAAAATTCATTCTCTATATGTTACTTATTAATACCCGATATTGTAGGAGGGCAAATTTAGGTTCATGTGTGCTGTCTATGCTATTGATACCGAATTTACATGGTACTACTTTGTATGTATGAAGTGTACTAAAACATGCTACAAAGTCCCTAAAGTTGAGAATGAATTTCTTAAAAAGAACAAGAAGACTTTGTTCTGGTGTTCTGGATGTAATGAAAGTCACAACAAAGTTGAACCAAGGTAATTTTATTAAATATTTTAAGTCGTTTAAATTTAGTAAAAGATTAATATATTAATATATATTTTAAAAAAATTATGCTAAAATATATGTATTATAGGTACAGAGTGACTCTGTGTGTGATGGATACCACTGCGCAGACCAAATGTTTGTTGTTTGAGAATAATGCAAACAGTCTCATACATTAATCATCTCTTCAGCTTCTGGATGACCATTTTGACGAGGTAAAATTTCATGTGTTTTAGTAGTAGGACAATGAATATCTATTCAAGTTTCATATTTTGACCATATGATTTGCTTTTTAGATACAAGATCCAACAAACATCCCTCATGAAATTCAGAATCTGGTCAGAAAGACTTTTCCATTTGTTGTGAGTAATGAAAATGATAATATCAAAGATGCAACTGATACATACAAGGTTTGTCATGCCTTTGTTGGTCTAGAAGTTGAGAAAGATGACATTGTTGAACATTCAATGGATGATGATGATTTAGCCACTCTTGTGAGTGCAAATGAGGTATAGTCCCTAAATAAATGAATTGTAAATATAGACATTTTTCTATAAATTTTTGATATATAGTATAAATATATTAATAATTAATTATGTTTTATAGGAAATTGGAACGTTGTCAAACAGTAGTGTTGCTGATGAAGAACTAACAACTCTTTTCACTACTCCATCATCAAAGCGGAAGGATGATATGTCTGACGATTCTTCTAATAATTCATCATCTTCTAAGAATGCCTGTTTGGGTTCAATTCCTCTTGCAATCGATGATCAAAATGATGGAGATGGACCAGTTGATGGTTGAGGAGTGGTAGAGAAGAGATTAGATTGTATGAATCACTAAGTCGTCTATTGTTTTTGGAGTTTCAATTTTTGTTGCAATAAGCTTAGAGGTCTAAGCATGGTTTTCTGTTTAAAAAGGTCGCATTGTGAACCATTTTAAAGTTTATTTCTTATTTCATAATAAAATGCAATTCACATTAAGGTTAATGTAATGATTAAATTTATAAAACAAGTAGGGAAAATATATTATACTAAAATCTATTGTTAGTTAAATAAAAACTATGTTAATATTAATTGTTAAAAAATTAGGGCAAGTATTTTCTCAATATTAGTGTGTTTATTTTACAAGAGATTTTAATGGTTGTGTTTAACAAATAAATTTTAATGTGGATTTAGATAAAC
Organism: Camelina sativa; assembly: GCF_000633955.1. NCBI lineage: Eukaryota > Viridiplantae > Streptophyta > Magnoliopsida > Brassicales > Brassicaceae > Camelina > Camelina sativa. The sequence goes on along the minus strand of NC_025702.1, from coordinate 9,796,414 downwards.
ACAATATTTTATGGAATTACTGTTTATTATTTATCTATTTTCAATTGTACTATATTGTCTTGAAGTAATTTCGAGCCCTATATTCAAATATTCAAATTATAAACTATATGTGACAATAAATCTATGACAATACCCTCTAATTCAGCATTCCGAAAACTTACCTTTATCTCCATATGCAGGGAAACACAATATCATCATCACCTCTGAGAAAACCTGAACTTTGTTGTATTGTATGGTTGATATGACCTATGTATTGTTAAATATTGTTAAAAATGATGATTATTTAACTTTCCAAATAGGTTTTCTATAATTGACAATATAATTTACTGCTAAGTTAAAGAAATTTACAATATAATAGACATTCAATAGGTGTACTAATCAAATATTTTCAATTAAAAAAAAGATTCTTTAGATCTTTCTAATTAATTAAAACAGTTTTCGACAACTAGAAAATAATAATCACCTGATGTGTGTTTGTTCATGTTTCATTAAACAAAATTTCTGATTAAAAACCCATCTCAGATCATAAGTATTTACAAATTCCTTGTGGAGATATGAAAAAGCGAAATATAGGCTCAAGTCCAGGTGACTATAGTCTAAAAACTCCTAAGAGAACTAGACAATTGCCATCAAATAATCCATCTAGTGTACTCAATGTAATTCTACTATTCCAATAAATTCAGTTTTTACAAGAGTGTTCGAAGCTATTACAAACTTACCAGCTAGAAGACGTGACATACTCACAACACCGCCAATTCGACCTGCACCTTCCTCCAATTCTTTTGTTCTACAATCTGGTAAGATAATATTGTGTCAGTTCCCTCTAAATTAAACTTTTTAAAATAGAGTTAATAATACGTTTATGTAAATTAAACTTTTCTACAATTTGCACCTACATAGTTTTTTTTAGAGGATCAGAGACTGTGTTAAATAGATCTATTACAAGCAATCTACATCTACTCCATCTTCCACATGTGTCTTTGAAAGAGCTAGAAACAAACTAAGATCATTTAGGAGGAATTTTTATACTAATAATCAGTCGACAACTTCAGCAGATAAATAAAATAGTGAGAACAATTTGTCTATCCCTATATATTTCATAAAAATCTAGAATTCAAATTTAAGATGATCATTCAGATTAAGAGTAACTTATTTATTATTTTGGTGTACTATGTTTAAGATGAAGATGATCATTCAGCATATATGATTAACTGCTCCTCTACCATTGATTTACAAACACAAAAAGACAATGTTACTATTCTACCAAGGAATTTGGAAGTTGTATTTAATGATGCCTACTGGCCAGATTCATCTGATGGTATGATTACTTATATTCTCCTAAGACTTCATTTTTATAGGTGAGTCCATTAACGAATCTAAAATTTGGTAAAGCAGATGACTGTCATTTCGAGATGGACCAAGCATATCATTTAATGAGCAGTGACAAAGACATGCCAAGTGCTTATCTGTCTGATGATCCAAGACCAAATGACATTGATGAGAGACCAAAACCAAAGAAAAACAACTCGATCTAAAGGGAAAGGGAGAAATAAAGCATGAAAAGCTAATGACTCAGGTAATTATTAAACTTAATTTATTTATAACGATATGTTTGTTTTACGAATATTTCTAAGTTATTTAGATCATGGTGATCCAGAATTTAAATGTCAATATTGTGGTGCATTGATGTGGTACGATGAGAGGCTCAACAAGAGAAGAAATTCTAAAAATCATATATTCTCACTTTGTTGTCTACAGGTACTGACCGACGAAGCAAACATTTTCAAAAAAATCTTCGAGGTTATTGCATGGTTTTTGCAATTACTTCTCTCGGAGGGAAAGGTTATAAAACAGTTCACACAGGTAATGGACCAAATATGTTTCAACTACAAGGATAGTTGTTAATTATGCAAAAGTTGTAGAACAAATGCATGCCCACATAATACAACCAAAGTCAAAGCAAACCATATCCATTCTACATCCCATATTAAGCAAAGTAACTCGTGATTAGTTATAGAATTCGTCGATTATTACGGCCATATACAGAAAAAAAAAAAAAGTATTACGGTCCATGTTTAATGGGCTTAAAAGTACCGCTGTATGAAGGCACAATAGGAAAAATGAACCCAATATATCCTTGGGAAACCCTACGGAATCTATTCCCCCAATCCTATTAGGAATAGGCACAGTTGATATATATAAAACATAAGGGTAGAGAGGCCGTTAGTAAATTCTTCGTACAAGTTCACCTACAAACAAAAACCTTATTAGAAACCAGCTTATAACATCGATCATGAGATCATACGAAACAGCGATAATCCAAGGAGTGAATTGTTGGAAAGCGCGGTTTATATACTATGTAATAGGCATCTCATCAACTTTCGGTTGTTTAACGGCAACGATCATACAACTCTGGTCCTCTTCTTCTTGGGGAGACATGGACACGGCTGAGATCATGCCTGCTCTTGCTGTTCTTGCAGTACATTTCTTGATTATGGCTATTTTGGTGGTGAGGTCGTTTTGCGTCCCGATTCCGAAAGTTACTAATAATATCAAAACTTGCTGGATGGGACAAAACAAGTGGTGGAACATCAACTTATACTATATGTTCTTTACGTTTCAAATTTCTTACTATTTACATTGCGTACAGTTTAGTACTTACACGATTGGGAGTTTCTCGGGAGGCTTTGCGGTCAAGCAACTCAACTGGCCGGAACCAGATCTTTCTATCCAACATGTTATCTTGACTATTTTGTATTGTTGTTTGAGTGGCTATGTGGGTTACCAGAAACCTGTTTGTCCACCTTTCGTTTTTTTAGCCTTGGTGCTTGCAAGGTTCTTTGTTGACCTCATATTCGAGAAGGCCGGACTCTACTTCAATAAGGCCAAGCAAGCACAGGCTATCCTTTTAATGTAGGTTTCTTTTTTTTTTTCGTCTTCTTCTTGAGATCGTCTTGGAAGGCTTAAAAGGCACCTTCAGCGTGACATTGTTCATTCCGATCCCCTTCTCGGTTTTGTTAACCTCCATATTATGTAATTAATGGTTTACGTTTCCTAAGTTTTTATTTTTTTTTCTTTTATAGTAAATTGTTTTGTCTTATTTACGTTTCTTCATCCTATTTTTTCTTTGCTTTGTTACTCCTAATATGACTTGGTAACGCAGAAATCAATCTAACATTTCATCTCTTGAGTTCTCTAATTTTATTATTATACTTTTTTTTCTTTTTGTTTTGGATTTTGATGCGAGATCGTTTAGTAAGAAAATACTGCAACAATATGTAGCACAAAGTATATATGATTTGATTTGGATTTTGATGCGAGATCGTTTAGTCATATTAGATTTGATCATAGCCAAATTTCCATTTGGTTTGGATTATTACGGAAAAGAACCAACATTTTGGGAAAAAATACCAATACCAACTTCGAAGTCTTAACTAGAGAGATTTAGTGTTTTACTGCGTTAAAAAAATACCAATAATATATCATGTAGTTTCTGAAATATATGATATATCACAAGAATGTAGAATTTACTAAAGCTTTAAATTCTATTTGAATTATGATATTATTTAATTAAGATTATCAACTTTAGCAAACTCCCAAAAATAATTAGTAATATCAATATATGAATTCTCCTCTTCTTTTTTTTTTTGCAGATATGTTGCCGTAGGGAACGAGCCATTCTTAACAGCATACAATGGATCTTTCATAAACCTAACGTACCCAGCACTCTTTAACATCCAGACTGCTTTAAACGAAGCTGGAGTCGGTGATTTCATCAAAGCCACCGTTCCTTTAAACGCCGACGTTTACAACTCTCCTTTGGACAACCAAGTCCCATCCGCCGGAAGATTCCGTTCCGACATCATCCAAGAAATAACACAAATCGTTAACTTCCTCGCGCAGAACAAAGCTCCTTTCACCGTCAATATTTACCCTTTCCTCAGTCTCCGCCTAAGCAGTGACGTCCCTTTCGACTACGCTTTCTTTGACGGCCAAAACACCGTTAACGATAACGGTGTTATATACACGAACGTCTTCAACGCTAGTTTCGACACGCTTGTAGCTTCTTTGAATGTGTTGAATCACGGCGACATGGAACTGATCGTTGGAGAAGTTGGTTGGCCTACGGATGGAGACAAGAACGCAAACGTTCAAAACGCGGAACGGTTTTATTCCGGTTTGCTTCAGTGGTTGTCGAACAACATAGGAACTCCTATGCGTAAAGGTTACATTGAAGTTTATCTTTTCGGATTTATCGATGAAGATGCAAAAAGTGTAGCGCCGGGAAACTTCGAACGTCATTGGGGTATATTCAAATTCGACGGCCAACCGAAGTTCCCGCTTATATGGTCCATCTGTTTCTCTGTAGGAGTCTAGTGGTCTCCTCATGCAGGAATCCTTTTTCTCCATCTTTGGTCAAAGCGGTCTTTGGATAATCCTCCTCAGCTAATTCTTCCAACAACTCATCAGCCAACTTATCCATCTCTTCAATGTAGAAGACTTGTAAATTCTATTGTTGGCTTCTTCAAAGTATCCTTGATGTCAAACTTCATAATGAAATCGTCGCCCAGATTAAGATCAATCTTGCCATTTCTGACATCAATGATGGCTCCAGCAGTCGCCAGGAACGGTCTTCCTAAGATCAGAGGATATTTCGGTTCTTCATCCATCTCCAGAACCACAAAGTCGGTTCACTTCCACGTCTCTGATCCTGACAGGTAAGTCTTCTAAAATATCATGTGGAAGTCTCACTGATCTATCTGCAAGGATGAGGGAGATGTCGCAACCCATAAACCTTGTGAAACCCAACCTCTTAGCCACAGAGAATGGCATCAAATTAACTGAAGCGCCAAGATCACATAGGCACCTATCAAAAGACATAGGTCCAAGGGAGCAAGGTAGAGTGACTGATCCAAGATCCTTGAGCTTCTTGGGTAAAATCTTCTTCTGAATGATTGCACTGCATTCGAGACTCAGTATCACCATGCCTTGAACCTCTTTTGATCTCTCCATCACCAAGTCCTTGAGGAATTTCTGGTAGTGAGGAACAAGTGTGAATGCATCCAGCAATGGCATTCTCAACTCAATCTCCTTGACTTGTTGAAACTTGGCATTTTATGGTGGGTGATGATGAATGAGATGATATGATGTGATGATGAACAGGTGGAATGCAAGGAGTTTCAATTTCCCTTATGCTGTTGTAGTATAAGAGATGTCAATCCTAAATGAGTGTTATGCAAGCAATCAGGTTATGAATATTTGTCTAAGTCAAGCCAAATATGTAGGATGTTTGTCACTAACAACCTAATGATGAATGTAAAATGCAGAATGTAAAAGCTTATAAAACTAGATGCTAAAAGTAAAGAGAACAGAATGATCTAAACAACAATGCAATGAAACAGAAATAGAAACTATAGTAATGCAAGTAATAAACTAATGCAAGGCAAGTAATGAACAGGAAACTAAATGAATGTAACAGAAAAGCAACTAAAATGAAATAGGAATTAAAACAGGACAAACACAAAGCATAAACAAGAATTCTAGGGATGAGTTCGAGCAAGCACTCGATCGAGTGTGCGATCGAGTACAGGATCGAGTCAGACAAATGCGAGAAACAAAGCAATGCAAACAAAACAGAGCAAGACATAAGTAAATCAAACAACGACCAAACAACATGATTTAGACTAAGAAATCAATAGACAAGGAAGGTCTTGTGGAGGGATTCATAGGTTGGACTAATGATTAAGGTCATCTAACTTGGTCAACAAATCTCAATCAACTTGAGCTAATCTCTAGACAATGATCTCCTAGAACATGTTAATCCACTCTCATGGCAAAACAATCAAGCTCATATATTTCTAGACTTGTTCTCACAAAGCAAAGAACTTATACAAGCAAGCATTAAGCAACAGATCATTTATGTCAAAAATCAAACAAGACATCTAATATCGTAGCATGCCTAATGATAATCTCTAGATCTAGCCTTATCTTGCAACCTAGACATTGGTGTGATGCTAAGAAGCTTAAAATCAAATCCTACCCTCTCAGTTATAGGATCAGCATAGAGTACATCTAGCCTAGAAGAGATCTATAACAATCAAGCTTGACCTAGCTAAACAAACCTTAACCACAATCCAGCCTAACCCATCCTCAAGATCCTAAGCAACTACTCACAAATGCTAAACATGATGAACAAAGTCATAAACCCAGAAAATAACGAAACTTGCATCATTAGAAAGATAAAGCAGAGATCTACAATATTGAAGAAGGAATCAAACTCGAATTCTTTATACTTTGAGAGTTATTGAACAAACAAGTATGAAGAAATCTCTTGTTTTCTCCTTTAAAAGTAGAACAAAATCTAAGAAATGTAAAAAACAAAGAGCATAAATTCCCAAAAGGGTAAAAACTAAGTTTTTAGATTTTCTCCAAGGTGGCTGCAGGGTACAAGGCCTTATATAAAAAAAGGAGTGGAATCCCTAAAAATGCTAGAAGACAAAATAGCTAGGCGGCTCGGTCAGCTCGACCAGGTGCTTGGTCGAGTGACCGGTCGAGTTGGCTTTTCTTCTGTTCCCTCCACTCGGTCGAGTCCTTCTCCGCACACGGTCGAGTGTCTGGTCGAGTGGAACTCCGGACCTTGGTTCTTCAGCTCTAACTCCCTTGCTTTCTCCTCTTCAGCATTGCTTCAATGTTCCTTAGGCTCCAAAATCACCTTTTTATGCAAGAAAAGATGCAAATGCAATGCAACTATACTCTAATGCACGAACAATCCTAAAACTATGCAATAATGGTCAAAAAGGATAGCAAAAGATGCAAAAGATGTGAATATATTAAGGGAAAACAGGGTAAAATATATGAACATCAACACCCCCAAACTTATTCTTTGCTTGACCTCAAGCAAATAAACAAGACATAAGAAGGTAGGTGAGGTTTGAAAATGGGATCTCAGCTCCTAAAGCTTGCCAATAAACCACCAAGAATCAATGTCCAAGTTACTAGTACTATGATGCAAGTTGAATGAGCTGTACTTAAAGATGTTAGACAAGCTATCACAACCTTTACTGATTTGAGCCTTTGATATTCACATGCATTCAAATCAACCATTTCCTTTAACATTCATTAATCAAGAACATGAATCAATCTTATGCAATGCTTAAACTCATTTGGCTTGGTAATAAAGGTTTAGAGACAATGATGGTCTCTTTTTAGAGTGGGGCTTATCAATATCAAGGTTCTCTCATAAAAATTGGATTGAGCTTTAGAAGAATTCTAAAGGTAAGATCAATTAGACACATACAAGAATAAAACCTTGTCTACCCAAAGGTACCCAAAGTGTTTATCCTATCAATCTAATCCCAAATTGTCCTAGTTCTACCCTTTAACTTCAATTTTTCTCAAATACCCTTTTCTCTTTTGTTTTTAAGCCTTAAGAGAGGTTTCTTATTTGATCTTTCTAGTGGAATGGGAGATTCTTACTTATTTGCTATGGTTCTCTTTTCTTCTTATTCTTAA
>NC_025702.1:9776044-9787626 GCF_000633955.1 Camelina sativa | reverse complement strand
CTACTTGGATCAACAAGAGTGGTAAAAGGAAAAAGATGATCCAAATATGTATATGGTATCCATGAGTTTAAAGCAATGCACAAGTTGATAATTGAAAGTCAATATTAGGTTCTTATAAATAGGAAATGGCATCAAATCACAACATGCTTCAATTTAGACTAAGTGCAATGCAGAAATTCAAGGCTTGGTTCATTCTTATGCTTCTAACTACTCAACTAGCATCAAAGTACTATTAACTTGGGCATTGATCCTAGTTTAGTGAATTAAGCAAGCTAACAAGCCAAAACTCATCATAGATCCCTAATGCAAATATTAAACAGTCCTACATGAAACATGCTAAACAAGATCCTAATATGCAATGCAAACTACATGAACACTCTTTTTTTGGCAAAATTTTTCAAATTTTTAGGGTTTTTTTATGCCATAGATGAAATGCAATTACTAATATGATTATGCTAAAATTTTGAAATAAGAAAACAAAACACAACATCAAATATTATCTCAAACCCTCCCCCAAACTCAAATCACACAGTCCTCTGTGTGAAAGAAATTTTATAGAGGATTTAAGACTAAAACAAAACACAATATGACATGCAATGGTATTTACAAGGAAGGTGATAGTGTTACCTCATGGATTGTGGAAGAAGCTATCCACATCCTCATTCATGCTCTCCAAAGTGTAGTTGGGGTCTTGTTGCTGACTTGGAGAAGGAGATTGGGGTAACTCGACTATTGCCATCGAATGGTACTCGGACGAGTGCCCGGTCGAGTGGGAGGGTCGATTTGGATGCCGAGTCTCCTTTTCTTCTTCTGTTTTGACTCCCTTGCTTCCCTGATTATGAAAACACCAAAACAAAGATCAAAATACCAAAACCTTAAACAATATGTACAGAGATACCTTAGGAACTTCCTCCCTAGTGAGCTTGTTTAAAGTCATTAAGCTTGACTTTGATGCCTTTTCAGGCTTGGTTTAGAGACCAAGGAGGTGATGAAATCACCGTGGTTCTACTTGATAACCTTGGTGTTCCTTCTTGATCACTACTTCCTTGACACTTGAACCATGTTTCTTCTTAAACTTGAGTCTTGGTCTTGCCTTCTTCAAAGACCTCTTGCTGAGTTGAACTTGAAGATCTTTCACTAAACCAGCTAACACTTGAACTGAATTCTTGAGATGCTGAACTGATTCCTCATGAGATGAGACCTTAGCTTTTGAAGTCTCTTCTTCTCTCAAAACCCCAAAATCAGCCTTATTTTCAATCTTAAATGGTTGACCTCCAATGGTTGGTTGGTTAGATGGATCTATAATATCAAATTTCATGGTCAAACCTTCAGCTATGTTCAACCTTATCAACCCCTCCTTAACATCAATGACTGCTCCTGCTGTGGCAAGGAATGGTCTCCCAAGCAAGATTGGATCCTCTAACTCCTTATCCATCTTTATTATGATGAAATCAGTGGGAATTCTTGCCTTGCCTATCTTGACTAGGAGGCTCTCCAATTTACCAACTACATCCTTGTGTGAACCATCAGCTAGACTTATGTAGAGATTGCTTGGCTTGAATTCAGTGTGTCCAAGCTTTTCTGCTATAGAGTAGGTCATGACACTAACAGATGCTCCAAGATCACACAAGCATTTGTTGAAGTGAAGGTAGCTGATGGAGCAAGGTAGATTGAATGGACCTGGATCTTCAAGTTTTGTTGGAACAATAGCTGTCCCAATCTCCTCTTGATCTCTCCTGTTTTGATTCTGAGCCTTCTGCTTGGATATGTCAAGTAACATGCCTTTGTAGAGAGGATATGGGGCATATTGTTCCAAAGCTGGTCCTCTCTCCTCTTCATTCTTTTCAATGACAACCTCCTGTTGAATGGCCATCACTTCCTTCTTTTCAAACACAACCTCTTCCTTCAAAGCCATCACTTCTTCCTTCTCAATGACTTCCTCTTGTTGTAAAGCTAACTCCTTCTCTTGTTGCAAAGCCAACTCTTCCCTTTTCTCAATAATTTCCCTGAGTTCTTTCAGCTTTTGTGCCTTGAAACGTATTGGGAATGGCAGAGGTGGTTTGTAAGCAGGGGGAATGTACTTAACTGGCTTAACATCTTCTGGGGCAGCAATTCGATCGGTCACTCGAACAGGTACTCGATCGTGTGTTTGGTCGAGCACATGGTCGAGTACTTTGCTGGATTCAGTTTGCTGTGAGAAACCTTTACTCTGGGCTTCAATAAATGATGAATCCTCCCCAGCTTGAACTTCACTGTCTTTGGTGACAGCTTCTTCATGGAGATGAATGGCTTTAACTGCAAAGTCCCTTAGGTGTTGAAGTTGGTATGGCTTAGGAGCAGAAGTAGAAGCAATGCAGCTCTCCATGTACGTGATCTTAGAGCTCAGACTCTCCAACTTGTTATTCAGGTCAGTAGAATAAGAATTCAACGTTTGGTGCAGCTCAGCAAACTTCTTTTCTTCTTCAATCCGCCCATTTGCTTGTCCTAGTAAAAATTGTTGCATCATAGCCCTTAAGTCAGGTGATTGGGCTTGTGAGGTCTGAAACCCTGGAGAGGGATTCAATTCAGCCTAGTATACTGGTTGATGTTGCATGGGTACATAATGGAACATACTGTTGTGGAACATCTTTACTGACTCGAACAGGTACTCGGTCGAGCACACGCTCGAGTTGAAGGTCGAGCTGACTGGGAGGAGAAGACAAATGTATTCGGGTTGTGACTTGATCAGGTACTCGATCAGTAGACGGTCGAGTGGTAGCTCGAGTTGATGGTCGAGTTGGTACCTGAGACTCAACACAGACAAGCAGATGAAATTTCGAGATTAGTAGTGAACAAGGTAGATACAGAACTCAATCTTAGACTTATGTGGATCCTAAATGTCACAAACAAACACTCAAAAGTGACAATGGCGCCAAATTGAAACTTGGCATTTTATGGTGGGTGATGATGAATGAGATGATATGATGTGATGATGAACAGGTGGAATGCAAGGAGTTTCAATTTCCCTTATGTTGTTGTAGTATAAGAGATGTCAATCCTAAATGAGTGAGATGCAAGCAATCAGGACATGCACATTTATCTAAGTCAAGCCAATTATAAAGGATGTTTGTCACTAACAACCTAATGATGAATGTAAAATGCAGAATGTAAAAGCTTATAAAACTAGATGCTAAAAGTAAAGAGAACAGGATGATCTAAACAACAATGCAATGAAACAGAAATAGAAACTATAGTAATGCAAGTAATAAACTAATGCAAGGCAAGTAATGAACAGGAAACTAAATGAATGTAACAGAAAAGCAACTAAAATGAAATAGGAATTGAAACAGGACAAACACAAAGCATAAACAAGAATTCTGGGGATGAGCTCGAGCAAGCACTCGATCGAGTGTGCGATCGAGTACAGGGTCGAGTCAGACAAATGCGAGAAACAGAGCAATGCAAACAAAACAGAGCAAGACAAAAGTAAATCAAACAACGACCAAACAACATGATTTAGACTAAGAAATCAATAGACAAGGAAGGTCTTGAGGAGGGATTCATGGGCTGGACTAATGATTAAGGTCATCTAACTTGGTCAACAAATCTCAATCAACTTGAGCTAATCTCTAGACAATGATCTCCTAGAACATGTTAATCCACTCTCATGGCAAAAACAATCAAGCTCATATATTTCTAGACTTGTTCTCACAAAGCAAAGAACTTATACAAGCAAGCATTAAGCAACAGATCATTTATGTCAAAAATCAAACAAGACATCTAATCTCGTAGCATGCCTAATGATAATCTCTAGATCTAGCCTTATCTTGCAACCTAGACATTGGTTTGATGCAAAGAAGCTTAAAATAAAATCCTACCCTCTCAGTTATAGGATCAGCATAGAGTACATCTAGCCTAGAAGAGATCTATAACAATCAAGCTTGACCTAGCTAAACAAACCTTAACCACAATCCAGCCTAACCCATCCTCAAGATCCTAAGCAACTACTCACAAATGCTAAACATGATGAACAAAGTCATAAACCCAGAAAATAACGAAACTTGCATCATTAGAAAGATAAAGCAGAGATCTACAATATTGAAGAAGGAATCAAACTCGAATTCTTTATACTTTGAGAGTTATTGAACAAACAAGTATGAAGAAATCTCTTGTTTTCTCCTTTAAAAGTAGAACAAAATCTAAGAAATGTAAAAAACAAAAAGCATAAATTCTCAAAAGGGTAAAAACTAAGTTTTTAGATTTTCTCCAAGGTGGCTGCAGGGTACAAGGCTTTATATAGAAAAAGGAGTGGAAGCCCTAAAAATGCTAGAAGACAAAATAGCTAGGCGGCTCGGTCAGCTCGACCAGGTGCTTGGTCGAGTGACCGGTCGAGTTGGCTTTTCTTCTGTTCCCTCCCCTCGGTCGAGTCCTTCTCCGCACACGGTCGAGTGTCTGGTCGAGTGGGTGGTCGAGTGGAACTCCGGACCTTGGTTCTTCAGCTCTAACTCCCTTGCTTTCTCCTCTTCAGCATTACTTCCATGCTCCTTAGGCTCCAAAATCACCTGTTTATGCAAGAAATGATGCAAATGCAATACAACTATACTCTAATGCATGAACAATCCTAAAACTATGCAATAATGGTCAAAAAGGATAGCAAAAGATGCAAAAGATGTGAATATATTAAGGGAAAACAGGGTAAAATATATGAACATCACTTGTTTTTCGAACAGAGCTTTGTACTTCTCAGTAAGCTGCTTCTCAAACCTCACTGGGAATGGTAGAGGAGGCTTGTATGGTGGAGGTATGAACCTCGCAGGTTTATCATCAGAAACAACAGGTTCCTTAACTGCTTCAGGTTCGGACTGCTTCATTGGCTTGATTGGATCTTTGACTGCTTCGACTGGATCCTTGATCTGAGCTTCATCTTGAACAAAATCCTCCCCATCGAATTCCTCACTGTCCGAAGTGATGTCTGGTACTCCTTGCCTGGGCGGCAATGTTTTCCCACTTCTCAGCGTAATGGCATTGGCGAACTCCTTGGGGTTCTGAACAGCCTTCCCTTGGAATTGGCCAGGCTTTGGTGCAGAAGTAGAAGCGGATTGGCCTTCCATTTACCTTATCTTCGAATTCAGAGCTTTAAATTTGACGTTCAGATCATTGTATGAACATTCCATCCTCTGACTAAGGTCGGGAAACTTCTTAGCAGTATCCATAGAACCGCTAGCTTGACCCTGAAGAATTTGTTGCATCATTTGCTTCATTTCTTGGTCAGGAGCTTATGTAGGCGGAATCTGTGGAGATGGAAATCCTGGTGGGGGTCCTGAGGGAGCCTGATAACCATGCTGGAATTGTTGCTTAGGCGCGAATCTCTGATTGTAAGGCACGAAAGGTTTTTGTTGACCTTGTTGTTGTTGTTGTGGAGGGTACACCTGATCTTGCGGATTAGCGACGTTGTTACTTCTGTAAGACAAATTTGGGTTTGCCTTGTATTGGTTTTAACCTTTGTTGTATCCACCTTGATTCTGGACATAGCTGATCTCTTCAGACTGCTCACCCCCCCCATCTGGAACTTGGAAAGGGTCATCCTCAGATACGAAGTGGACGCTCCTCTGCTGACTTAGCAAGATACGGTCTAGCTTCTCATTGACGTTCTTGAGGTCTTTCTTGTACTTCTCCTCAGAACTGGCGCACCTCTAACTGTGCGGTCATAATCTTCATTGTAGTTGCCGTTAGACTGGGCGAGATTCTCAACTAGTTGTCATCCTTCATCAACTTCTTTTTTCAGAAAATTACCGTTTAGAGGCAGTGTCAAGCAGCATGCGGATTTTTGGAAATACACCACGGTATAGAGTGCTCAGCAGTGTCTCGTTGTTGAACCCATGGTGAGGACACTGGCTCTGGTAACCCTTGAAACGCTCCCAGGCTTCACAGAATGATTCTGAGCTCTTCTGAGTATAACTAGAGATGTCATTCCTAAGACGTGCAGTTCTGGCATTGGAGAAGAACTTTGCCAAAAATGATTTCTTGCAGTCATCCCAAGTGGTGATGGATCTTTTGGGAATGTTTTCTCCCATTGATGAGCTTTGTCTCCCGGGGAGAATGGGAATAGGCGCAGCTTGTAACCGTCCTCACTCACTCCATTGATCTTGGTGAGACTGCACAGACAGTCGAATTCATCCAAGTAGTCGAGTGGATCCTCCATAGGCAAACCGTGAAACTTGTTTCCTTGGATCATGGAGATCAGACCAAATTTGATCTCAAAGTTGTTGTTCTGCACGGAAGGAGGGACGATTCCAGCACGCTGAGTATGAGTGTTTGGTGCATCCCCAGGACCAATGTTTCGCGATCTCGGATTTGGTCCATTAGGAGCGTCCATAGTGATGGGTGTGTGATGATCGGCGAGAAGAGGAGCTGTCGTGGTCTTTGTAGCCGATTGATGTCGTCGAGAGAAGGAAGGAGATTTTGATGTCCTCCTGACCTGTTGTGCATGCAAGGTTGCAATCAACAGGTTCTTGAGATGCAAAACAAACAAGCAGAAAACCAAAACAAGTCAGTACTCAGAATGAAAAGTGTAACAGAACTTAATCTTGCAAAGCTTAAAATCTTAAATGTAGCAAAGAGAATCCCAAATGGCAACGGTGCCAAATTGATACTAGGTTTTTGTGTGTCTATCCTAGCAGGTTCAATTAACCTTATGCAATTCCAATACTTAAGGTATCAATCCAGTAGGGAAACTTTACTTATAATTGAGATGCAATTAAAATATCACAAGTTAAGCCAATTCAAAAAGAGTGTTTTTATGTCTAACAATCCTAGAGTGATCAGAATGCAAAACAGAAATGAGTCGCAGAACAAGAAACAAAAATGTATGACAAAAAGCGAACAAGAATAGGTGAAACCGAAAATGATTCTAAGCATGAACAAACAAAACAGTCTCAGGAATGGAATATCAATCAAAAAGATAAAAGTCCTACGGATGGGAGTAATTGATGTTGGTGGAGTATCCTGGTCGACAGAGTGTTTAACATACCACAAGCAAACTATCCCTAAACAATGAACATCACAACTTAGCTAATCCAATCTCTGGGCAAAAGCTACTCAGACTCAACCACTTTCATACCTAGCTCTCGCTAGAGAAACATGGTCGAGCAAGCATGACAAACAAGTTCATTCACGCCAACAAACATCCTAGACAACTAATCTCTTAGGCTAGGAACGCAACTCTCTGGCACTAGTTGGTCAGACATTTCATCAAACACCTTTTGGGTGTGGAAATGTCTCGAACCTAGTTCAAATTGATCAGAGAGAAACTAGTAATTCTACACTACTCCAGAAGGGAATCATACAAATCAAAGCTTAAACACCCTACATCCTAAGATCCGCCACCTAGTCTATCCCATCCCCAAGAACTCTAACACTACTCAGATCCTGAAATCATCACCAAAGATACAATTCCAGAAAACATTGAACAAAGCATAGTAAGATAGATAGAAATGAGAAGAACAACTTTGTAGAAGAAATCCAATGCAAAAACTCAATAAAATCAAAGCTATCTGGATTACAAGCTCGGAGTACGTTTTTGGTGGCTAGGTAACCCTTAGAAAAAAAAGGAGATAAAATTTAAGATGTCTCGGCAAACACTTGACAAAATGTATATATAGTAGTCCAACATGGAAAGCCCTAAAACTTAAAACGACAAGGTAAGGAGTTGGTTTGGGAATCCTCTGAAGTGTGTGAGACCAAGCATCTTTCTTCCCGACATGTGCGATCGAGTCCGTGCGCGTCGAGTGGAATGCAATGTCATCGTGACTTGACCTAGGTGGCTCAAGTGAAGTCGACTCGAACGGATGTGGTGTTGGCTCGAGCGGGTGGCTCAAACAACGTGGCTCGAACGGGGTCGAGTGGTCGTAGAGAGGCTGGCTCGAACGACAGGTTGAAGAGCGGCTCGAACAACGACTCGAACGGCGTCTTGAAGGATGGCTCGAACGACGGCTCGAACAACGACTCGAACGGCGTCTTGAAGGATGGCTCGAACGATGCGTCTTCGACGTCTCCTAGATACCTGAAATACTCCGAAATGCACAATGTATGCAAGAATGATGCAAGAACTACCTAGACATGCAAAGTGTATAGAAAAGACTAGAAAATGATGCAAAACAATCAGTTATCCTAGTTAAATGCATGATAAATATATGCTAAGGAGAGACAAAATATAGACATATCAAAGGGCTTGTGACGATCACGACTAGGAGTATATCTCAAGGACAATGTAATTTCCCAATCCAGATCGGAGAGCCATCGTTTGGTCATTATGATTATAGCTATGGTTCGATGGTTAGGTTATTTTTGGTGTTTCTTCTCATAGCACAATGAGATTATAATTGTTTCGTTGTATATGACTGATTCTTTGGGTTAATCAATCATTTAGTTCATAGATTATTTGATATGTTTGTTTCCTTTGTATCAAATTTACACCGTTTGAAATTTAAAAGCTTTGGTTTTAAAAGAAGACTAACCTCTAGAGAGATCCACCATTAGCAATGATGACTTGATCGTTGATCCATTCGGCAGCGTCACTAGCTAAGAACCCAACAACAGGTGCGATGTCTTTGGTCTCACCGAGCCTACCAAAGAAGTTGAGTGACTTTACTTTCTCTACAATCTCATCGCTCAATCCTGTAAAGAACATGTCAGTGGCGACAGGTCCCGGAGAAACACATTTAACAGTGATATTTTTTCCTTTGATCTCTTTGGCAAGAGTCTCCGGCATGGCTTCTACTGCTGCCTTTGAAGCCGTGTATGAGCCATAACGTGGATTTAAGGATTGGACCAGTGTAGTTGAGAGGAGGATGATCCGGCCACCGCCTCCACGTTTAGCCTGTTCGCAGCTTCTCTAGCGCAAAGAAACGCACCTCTTGTGTTGACACTGTTATCAAGCAAAGAATCTAATAATGAGGAATCACTGAAAAGTTGTGTTTAATTTAGCAATAATTAAACTTAAATTGACCTGATAATGCGATCAAAAAGTTCAACTGATGTGTTTGAGAGAGAGGAATGATTAGGATCGGCTATAGCCGCTGAGTTAACCAAGCAAGGAATGATTACGCACTGCCTCATCAAAAAGTGTCTTCACCTGGATCGGCTCCGAGATATCGGCTTATACCACAATCACACGTGGAATTTTACGGCAACGTCTTCTGAATCATCTTTCTTGGGATGGTTGGCTTTAATCGCTACCGCAACTTTGTCTGCCTGGACGAAACTAGTGGAGTAATTAACAATGATCCTAGCCCCAAACAATCATCTTATTGGTAGCATGAAACCAAAAGAGAAAGATTATGCAAAGTTCTCACAACTATACATTATGGATACCGAATATGAAGTTTGGAACAGAGAATCAGTTTTGAGGTACGTATCAATAATAGTCTCACAATATAATAACATATTTGGTTTAAAAACTATTAAAATGAAAATAGAAAATTGTATTTATTTATTTGGTTTATTTTCATTGCAGTAAATGTAAACACAGTAATGCAAAGGCCGGGAAACAAAATTTGAAAAGGGAAATCATAGAACCTCTCATTAAGATGTTGGATGAAGTCAATCCTTATGTATTTCACTTCAGGGCAGTTAGATATAGGTTTGCGTCTAATGCAAACGAAACCTTCCATATGAGGAGAGTTAGTAATCGTGTTGGTCTTGATGGTAGAAATTACACTAATCCTACAGTTCCAGAGATAGCTGCACTAATTCATGGTGACTTTATGCAGGAAATTCCAGAACGTGATATCATTGTTCACGAAAAAAGCACTCGAAAGCTTCAAATAATTAGTAAAATTCATCCTTCGTACTTGGCATTACTGTATCCATTGATTCATGTTTTTGGGGAACATGGTTTTAGACCGGTATAGAGAAAGAATACAGAGGCAAAAAAAAACAAAGAAGGTCAAGTGCATTGGTATGAGACAATGGGTTGCATTTTACATTCAAGAGAGAGAAGTGGAGTCAAATTCACTTTTACTATCTAGGAGGTTGTTTCAGCTGTATGTTGTAGATGCCTTCGCGGCAATAGAGTCTAACCGTTTGAAATATATACAGCTGAATCAGTCTAATGATATGTTTGTATTTTATAGATTTTAACCATAGTTTTTAGGTTTGTTTTGAGTCTTTTATTGAGTCAAAGTGTTCTTTTAGAGTCTTTTTAGTCTTTTATGAGTTTGTACAGGTTCTAGGTTGCTTTTGAAGGAAACTGAGTGTTTTGGGATGAAAACAAGCATCTGGAGCCATTTTGGTGAAGACAGGTTGGACTAGCAAGCAGATGGAGCAAACACAGAAAAAGCATCCTGGATCGGCTGATCCACATTTTGGATCGACCGATCCCGTACCCGAAGCAACTTTTCCTTTTTCATTTTAAACCAACTTTTAGGGCTTTATTTTAGTATTTAAGCAAGAGGAACGACCTCTAGAAAGACAACCTATTTTACTCCCATTTTGAGACTTGTAAGCTTGGGAGAAGATCTCTAATCCTTTGTATCTCTTTGGGAGAAGATTTCTGAACACTTTTTACTTCTCTTTGCAATTCAATTATGATTTCTTCATCCTTGTTTTGCTGTTCTTTTATTTCTATGTCTAAGTAGTTTTACTATTGGGTTTCGGGTTTCAAAAGGGGGTTTATGATTCTCTAAACTTAGGTTTGTTAGATTTGGGATTGATCTTATTGTTCTTCATTTATAGTTGTTCTTATTGCTTAAGCTAGACTGATCACCTAGATTATGATCTTAGGTTAAACTCATCGTGGCACCGAAAGTGTTGTTGAGTTACTTGAAAGAAACATAGGTGAGCAAGGTGGACCTTAGCCAACGGAAGTTGAAGTTGAGGCACCTTGTGAACGAATCAAAACTTGAGCTTTAATGCTTGCTTGTTTAGCTAGATCCAAATGGAAGTTTAGGGTCTAGTTATTTCTTTGCATAGTTAGCTATCGCTGCGGAAGTAGGTTAGCTTTATAATTGAGTTTTGAGTTTAAGAACGGTGTCTAATGTTTTCCCAATCTATCAACTAAATTTGTGATTGTATCTCCCAACTGATTCCCTACGCCCAATACCTTTCCTTGATTTCAAAACCTTTATTTATTTTCTGCTTTTAATCGAATACTTGAAACACAAACTTTCTCTTGCTTTAGCTATACTCGATCTAAATAATTTCATAGTGTATTGTTTGGTCTCTGTGGATTCGACCCTGAAGTGTTACGACGACACCACTAGATCGTGGTTGAGTGCACATTAGGTTTTATTTGACACTAGATCAATTTGGCGCTGTTGCCGGGGACCAAAACGATTGCCTTTGAGATTTTAGAATTGAGTATAGTCTATGATTTCTTTTTGTTTTTACTAATTATTATTATTTTCTCTTTTTTGTAGATAAAAAAAATATATAAAAAAAATGAAAAATGTTTTTGGGGCCATGGATTACGATGACTGGCCATAGGAGGAGGAGACCACATTTGATGAAGACATTCTAGATGAGCCTTATGTGGAGCCATCGTTTGATGAGAGTGTTCTTACACCAGATCAAAAAGTTAGGTTGGATGAGCTTTCCATGGAGCA
>NC_025702.1:9774078-9775897 GCF_000633955.1 Camelina sativa | reverse complement strand
CAGGAAGAGGAGACCACATTTGATGAAGACATTCTAGATGAGCATTATGTGGATCCACCGTTTGATGAGAGTGTTCTTACACCAGATCAAAAAGTTAGGTTGGATGAGCTTTCCATGGAGCAATCAACAACAACAAGAAGGAACTTAGCAGCAATGATCCGGTTGAATCTCATCTCACATCGAGCAGTACTTGAAGGGAGGGAGCCCACTTTCACAGAGATTAGGGAAGCTCATGCTTGCGAAAAGGTAATATATTGGGTTCCACCAAGCCAAATAGAAGGTACATGCGTTTCCACCCTTGAAATTCATGATTTTGAGGATATTCACATGCCATGCATTGAAGAGGTGACTTCTAGTTTGGATACTCCATTGCTCATCGATGAATGCTATGATTTGATATGTGAATCTCAACGTCTAGACATTTTAAGAGCAGAAAAACTTGCTAGGGATTATCATGAAATATGTTTTGATATTGAATATCATTGTGCTTTGAATGTTCATGATCTCGAGTTTGAGTTTTCAATGCCTGATGTATCTAGCTCTCTTCTTGAAGAATCTTACCTAGGGTGTGTTCTTGATATTGATACAATTCTGCATGAAACAAAAGACCCTGGGGTTGATTATATGAATGAGGATATTGTATTTTATGAAATTAATGGTGATGAAGTTGATTATTTTGTGAAAACTTCGTTTGTACCTGAAATTGACTTTAGTTTCCCATTAAATGCATTTGATCCTCATGAGCATCCAACCATCAAGGAATATTTCAAAGTATATGTTGCATTTGTAGTAAACTTCCTTGATATGGATTTTATCGTTTTGCCATGGATAATTGTGTGTTACTTGACACATATTGTTTATTGTATTAACAAGAGAAGGACTAAAGGTCCATTGGCTTAGCCTTTTGATACTTATGATTAACATTTTGTGTTGAGCGGTCAAGCTATAGACCTTAAACAAGCGCTTATGGGAGGCAGCCCATGGGGTTTGTGCTGGCTTACCCTTTATTTTTATTTTTTTTGTCTTAGGATTTTGGTTTTGTTTTTAGGATTTATTATTGTGAAATCACGTCTGGTGTTAAGTAGTTTCAGGAACAGGTTGAAAACGCAGAAGTGCAAAAAAAAAAAAAAATTGTTCTAGGAGGTTCGGATCGACCGATCCTCTTTACAGATCGGTCGATCCTGTTGGTTTGCTGCAGGTATCTCCAAGTTCAATGATGTTTCAGATCAGTCGATCCCATTCCAAGACCGATCGATACCCACCCTTGCCAACACCACTCCAACACCAGATGCGAGAACACCGGTTTTTGTTTCTGTTCCTTTCTTATTCTTTTTCGTTTTTCTTATTTTCTCTGGGGATTCATTCTTCTCTTGGCTTTGCTTTCACACCGAGACGGTGTGAAGTAAGCCCAGGGGAGGGATGTCTCCAAGTCGCTGATGTCGTTTTCTTTGGTTGTTTTCTTTGGATTTTTCTTTTCTTTGAGTCTTTTTATCCTAAAAAAAAATTGTTGGGAAACTATTATCATTTCTAGGAGTCTTTGCCTTGAACTAACACTCTTATGATTGCTTTAGTACTTTTGATTTGAGAATGAAGCTTGGAAAGAACATGAGCAGAATCAACACGCCCCAAAAGACCCTCACTAACGAGAACTAGAAGTTGATCCTGCGTTGTCTCTAGCTTTGAAAGGACTTAACCGGATTTAACTTCTTGCCTTGGGACTTGGTATACATTGGACAAGACTCCTCCCATAAGCAATACAAGACATGAATCTCCTCACAAAGTATGCTTCCCCTCTCTCTTCCCTTCAATACTCAATAAA
>NC_025702.1:9764471-9768165 GCF_000633955.1 Camelina sativa | reverse complement strand
TGAACCCTTTTTACTTCTCTTTGCAATTCAATTATGATTTCTTCATCCTTGTTTTGCTGTTCTTTTATTTCTATGTCTGAGTAGTTTTACTATTAGGTTTTGGGTTTCAAAAGGGGGTTTATGATTCTCTAAACTTAGGTTTGTTAGATTTGGGATTGATCTTATTGTTCTTCATCTATAGTTGTTCTTATTGCTTAAGCTAGACTGATCACCTAGATTAAGATCTTAGGTTAAACTCATCGTGCCACCGAAAGTGTTGTTGAGTTACTTGAAAGAAACATAGGTGAGCAAGGTGGACCTTAGCCAACGGAAGTTGAAGTTGAGGCACCTTGTGAACGAATCAAAACTTGAGCTTTAATGCTTGCTTGTTTAGCTAGATCCAAATGGAAGTTTAGGGTCTAGTTATTTCTTTGCATAGTTAGCTATCGCTGCGGAAGTAGGTTAGCTTTATAATTGAGTTTTGAGTTTAAGAACGGTGTCTAATGCTTTTCCAATCTATCAACTAAATTTGTGATTGTATCTCCCAACTGATTCTATACGCCCAATACTTTTCCTTGATTTCAAAACCTTTATTTATTTTCTGCTTTTAATCGATTACTTGAAACACAAACTTTCTCTTGCTTTAGCTATACTCGATCTAAATAATTTCATAGTGTATCGTTTGGTCTATGTGGATTCGACCCTGAAGTGTTACGACGGCACCACTAGATCGTGATTGAGTGCACATTAGGTTTTATTTGACACTAGATCATCTAACCTAAGGTTTGAAAATTACAGCTCTATTATGGAACCTAAAGAACCAGGGGAAAACAAAAGGGGGGAACAAGGCACCCCACTTCTGCGGCTTAGCTTACCCGGAACCTTGATCGCCTAGTACGCAACAGGCTGCTTTCCATTCAAAGCCTCACTCCTCACAAACTAAAGGATGCTTTTCAAGTCTGGCTACAATCACGTGCTTAGGTTACTACATTTTGAATTTCTTTTCTACACATTCTTTTAAACTCTTTTAAACACATGATGCATTCATTGTACAAAGGACTTTTTTTTATCTGAATAAAATTTAACATTCATTCAAAAAAAAAAAAAATGGGGGAACAAGGCAATCCTATCTCAATACTAGTTATTATGATGCAATGGCGATATGCAAACAATACGACTTCCCTGACCTATTCATAACATTTACATGCAATCCTAATTTGCCCGAGATAACAAGGTACGTTAAGAATAAAGGTCTCAATGCGAATGATAGGCCTGACATTATTTCTCGCATCTTAAAGATCAAGCTGGATTCCTTAATGTTTGATTTGACTGAAAAACAACTACTAGGGAAAACAGTTGCAGGTAATACTTATATTTTGTTCTCTCGATCTAATTAGCAATCTTAAATGAAAGGAATTTCTATTTTTTTTTGTAGCCATGTATACTGTCGAGTTTCAGAAAACAGGTCTTCCTCATGCTCATATACTACTATTCATGGATCAAAAAAGCAAGCTACCAACGTCTGACGAAATCAATAAGATTATTAGTGCTGAGATTCCAGATAACGAAGAAAAATCGGAACTATATGAAATCATTAAAGATTATATAATTCATGGACCTTGTGGAGCTGCTAATAAGAAATCACCATGTATCCGAAGTCCAATTACTAGAGTTGGGAAGGATTGTTATCCTATATATAGGAGGAACTTTTTTATTGATTTCAAAAAATGTGGAAAGATTGGGGGATATGTAAAAGATATTCGTTCTTTTCCATCACTTTGACATGTATAAAAAATATATTGTGACATTTCATTTCTTACAGTATTTTCAATTTTATCAGTTTTTTATATATCGGTTTGGTCGATTCCATATTTTATAATCAAAAACTAGATTTACAAATGGTTTTTCAAAGCATAAAAAATGATCCTCTTTTTTATTATTTTGAAAATTTCTAAATTCGAATTTTCTTTATTTCCATCTAAATTTTCAGAAACTGTTTTATAGTATGTTCGAACGTAGAATTCATCATCTTTATTAATTTTGTCTTTTCCATTCACTCGGATTTCTTCCATTTCATCAATTTTTTTCAGATCTTCCCCTTCTTCCGAAAAAAGAGAAGAAAAAGGAGCTTTTTCGGTGGATACCTCTTGGTCCTGTTTAGTCCACCCATTTCTAAGGTTCCTTTTAGTTTCTTAATAAATGAGTGATGGTATTCTTCCTAAATAGTAGACACATGTAATAAATAAGAGAATACTAAAGATTCGAGCCATAGAATTTCTCAATTCTGACACAAGAAATGTATACTTATTAGATCTAATAAGTACATTAGACCTAATAGAATTATTTTGTTGTATCCAGACTAATACCAATCCAATCCATTTCAAGAATAAAATGTGACCAATTAACCAACCAACAAAACTACTTGTTACAAATAACATCTTGTTGTTGCATTGAAACATATAAATGTTGACTAAAATCTGGCTAACATTGAACTTGGTAAAATGAAATGGATATTTTTATCAAGAATTGTTTTGTTGATTCAAAAAAAAGTTGTGTAGTAATTCTTGGAATATTAATGATACCTAGAAAAATAGCTATACATAGTGGTTTGATGCATAATTTTTTTTAAATGGATTTACGAATTAATCAGGTATTTTTTCTTTTGAATGTCTGCCAAAAAAAATTTGATGACTCAATTATTTTAAAATCATAACGCAGTTTGGTACAACTATTAGTTAAGTTTTGTTTTTCTTTGGAAATTTCTTCTATTTGATTTTGGATTCTCTTTATTCTATCAATCAAATTTTTTATTTTGTTTTCGCTAAGTGAAGAATTTGCCCACCCCATGGATTTATTTTGAACAGATAGTTCATGAATCATCTGATTACTTATAATTGATTCTTTTTTAGTTTCATTTAATTCATATATTTCTCTCGGGCCAAATAACGTAATTAGATTTCGTTTTGAAATGTCTTTTATCTTTCCTTTTATAAAAATAAAATTTTTGAGAATCTAGTTTTTCAATTCTTTTGCGACTTTTAGGAAAATTGTTGCTCTTTCTTTGAAAATCCTTATAACAACCAAAGACTTAGATTTGAATTTTTTGATTCTTTTTTTTAATTCTTTAGAAATAGGCTCAAAAAAAAAAGGCTTTCTTTGGGCAGAACCAAACGGTAGTTCGGTTCCATTCCCCAAACTGTTAAGAAAAAAAATCCTTTTTTCTACTTTGTCTATTGTTTTTTTAGACGAGCCTTCTGAGATGCTTTAAATTTAGATTTATGCCAAAGTTTAAGATAAAAAGGAAATAGGATTTTTATCTGAATACCATCCGTTAACCAGTTTCTTGGAAATTCTGTTTTGGATAGTTGAACACCTTTATAAGTGCATTTAACATGCATTTCACGTGTCCAATCCTTTAAATCCTCGGACCACTCGGGTAATTGAAATAATAACATGTGGGCGCTAATTTTAATTATTATCAATAAAGGTAAAATA
This sequence comes from Camelina sativa, assembly GCF_000633955.1. Lineage (NCBI taxonomy): Eukaryota > Viridiplantae > Streptophyta > Magnoliopsida > Brassicales > Brassicaceae > Camelina > Camelina sativa. The sequence continues at coordinate 9,764,691 of NC_025702.1, read as the reverse complement.
ATATATTTTCTAAGAATTGATTGAGTTACTAAGAGAGAACCTCTTATTATTTGAGCAAGTAGGAAGGTATCCCAAGTTTCTGCAATTTCTATCCGTTTTTTTTCTTCTATTTTTAATTGTTCTTCTTTTTTTTGATAAAAAATTTTTTTGTTCGTTTTCCACATGACATTTTTAAAAAAAAAATTATTTAGCCCCCATATATCAAATGAAAAAAAAAAAA
>NC_025702.1:9755453-9757755 GCF_000633955.1 Camelina sativa | reverse complement strand
TCCAATCCTTTAAATCCTCGGACCACTCGGGTAATTGAAATAATAACATGTGGGCGCTAATTTTAATTATTATCAATAAAGGTAAAATAATATATTTTCTAAGAATTGATTGAGTTACTAAGAGAGAACCTCTTATTATTTGAGCAAATAGGAAGCTATCCCAAGTTTCTGCAATTTCTATCCCTTTTTTTCTTCTATTTTAGATTGTTTTTCTTCTTTTTGATCAAAACTTTTTTTGTTCGTTTTCCACATGACAATTAAAAAAAAAATTAGCCCCCATATATCAAATGGAAAAAAAAGTTTATCTATTCGATCAGAAAAATAGGGGGAATGTACTTTTGCTTGAAAAAATTTCCAAATAATTGTTTTACGCCTTTGGAAACGCATGTTAAATTAAAAACTACTTTTTAATTATTTGGGTCTCAAAAATAGGAAAAAAAATTAACCGCTATTATCATAATCTAATAATTTATTTAGGGTCTTTCTTAAATTAAAAGTAGATTTTGGGAGCTTAAAAAAATTGTTGTTTTTTGTGCCTCTAAAGACAAAAGAAGATTAAAACACAAATCCGCCGCTAGTCTAGGTTAAACAGCTTTGGTGGCTCTCTCATCACCGGAGTCGGGTTTTTTCTCTCTGTGTTTAGCTTTGTTTCTCCTTTTCTCGGTACATCTCTCTCTTTTTTCTTCCAATGGCATCAGATCCAGTTTTCCAGATCTAGATTTTTAAAGCTTAAATCTTTCCATCCTTAGGTTAGTGGCTTGGTTCTTGTGTTATAGTCACGCATATCTTCAGATCTGGTCGTCCTCCATGGCAGAGGCAGTCTTCAACAGGTTTCGTCTTCACTGTCTCAGATGAAGAAATCTCACCACCGTAGATCTAGATCTCCTTCCTTTCCTCCTGAAGAGTCTTTAAGGTTAGAAGATGTTTCACCGCCTCCGTAGTTCCACGCCGGAGCAACAAAAAGAGGTCGCACGATACTTTATACGGGTCAAGTATTGCGATTAGGAGATTTTTGTATTAACATTCGTTTATGTGGTTTTTCTTGTCTCCAATCTGTTTTAAATTTTAATTTTCAAAGATTTAAAGTTTAATTGTCTATTTTTGGGTCTCTAATTTCTGATCCGGGTTGCAATTGAAGGGATGTTATGTTATGTTTTAAGTTGTTTGGGTTTTTTCCCTTTAGTCTCCAGGAGTGTTTTGTGCTCGTCGGCTTATGCCTTTGGAAGGATTAATATCCTTGCCAACTCTTGTATCTCACCTTATAATCCCGCCTTGTTATCAATGGAATCCTATTGACAAAAAAAAATACAAAAGATTAGATCTTTGGGACCTTTAAAAAAGGAATTATTAGATTTTCTTCTACAAAATTAATTTTTAAAATTAAAGACATTTATTTCTTGAAAATTTGTGGCGGGTCTGCGTAATCGTTGTGATATTCGTTAGCAAGATTGTGGCAGAAATATTTGGATTAGTTTATATGGAGCCATTTGACCTCATTTGTAGATAGCCACACCATTTTCGAAGATTCAACATAACTTTATTCAGATCAACTTAAACCTTGATTTATAATACAGATTCTGCACCAATGGTATCAAGTTCGCTCCAAAGAATTCAAACCTTTGACCCAATCAACCATTTGACCTATTAGTTTCAGGTCCTTGTCGACTCGTGGAGCGGTAGGGCTTGGCATTCGGGTAACCCGTTCGGATTTGGATATTAATCTAATTGGGTTTGGATAAATGGGTTAGAAATAAAACATATTAGATAATTTTTTATATATGGATTCGGGTACGATTTTTTATGCCCATAACCATGAAAAATAGGAATCACCTCTCTTTTTAAAATATGAGAATTGTACCACTTACATTTCATAGTTTGACCCCAATAAAACAACAACGTATCTCGTATTCAAAGATGCAACGCATGCAAAACACCAATGATCTTGCTTTTCACCCTTTTCCGTGCATAGAGTTACCCCATCAATAACCAAACCCCATTTTGAGTTCATTCACAACAAGAGATCCTAATTCCCTTGTCAATCAATACTCCCAAAAGATCCCAAATCAAAGATAGAAGACAAAACAAAAACAAGATTTGACAACACCATGCTTCAAATTCTTTTCACACATTCTACAAACCATGTCTAATTCTATCAACTACACCCAAAAACAACTATACTTCGACAAACCAAGTCTCATACAGGCATTTCATCAAAAACCTTGCATGCTTTATATATCGATAATCACATTCTTCACAAACTCTCAAAGAAGTGTAACAAGTAAACAACAATATGTATAAAGTT
>NC_025702.1:9716447-9750359 GCF_000633955.1 Camelina sativa | reverse complement strand
TCCAATCCTTTAAATCCTCGGACCACTCGGGTAATTGAAATAATAACATGTGGGCGCTAATTTTAATTATTATCAATAAAGGTAAAATAATATATTTTCTAAGAATTGATTGAGTTACTAAGAGAGAACCTCTTATTATTTGAGCAAATAGGAAGCTATCCCAAGTTTCTGCAATTTCTATCCCTTTTTTTCTTCTATTTTAGATTGTTTTTCTTCTTTTTGATCAAAACTTTTTTTGTTCGTTTTCCACATGACAATTAAAAAAAAAATTAGCCCCCATATATCAAATGGAAAAAAAAGTTTATCTATTCGATCAGAAAAATAGGGGGAATGTACTTTTGCTTGAAAAAATTTCCAAATAATTGTTTTACGCCTTTGGAAACGCATGTTAAATTAAAAACTACTTTTTAATTATTTGGGTCTCAAAAATAGGAAAAAAAATTAACCGCTATTATCATAATCTAATAATTTATTTAGGGTCTTTTTTAAATTAAAAGTAGATTTTGGGAGCTTAAAAAAATTGTTGTTTTTTGTGCCTCTAAAGACAAAAGAAGATTAAAACACAAATCCGCCGCTAGTCTAGGTTAAACAGCTTTGGTGGCTCTCTCATCACCGGAGTCGGGTTTTTTCTCTCTGTGTTTAGCTTTGTTTCTCCTTTTCTCGGTACATCTCTCTCTTTTTTCTTCCAATGGCATCAGATCCAGTTTTCCAGATCTAGATTTTTAAAGCTTAAATCTTTCCATCCTTAGGTAGTGGCTTGGTTCTTGTGTTATAGTCACGCATATCTTCAGATCTGGTCGTCCTCCATGGCAGAGGCAGTCTTCAACAGGTTTCGTCTTCACTGTCTCAGATGAAGAAATCTCACCACCGTAGATCTAGATCTCCTTCCTTTCCTCCTGAAGAGTCTTTAAGGTTAGAAGATGTTTCACCGCCTCCGTAGTTCCACGCCGGAGCAACAAAAAGAGGTCGCACGATACTTTATACGGGTCAAGTATTGCGATTAGGAGATTTTTGTATTAACATTCGTTTATGTGGTTTTTCTTGTCTCCAATCTGTTTTAAATTTTAATTTTCAAAGATTTAAAGTTTAATTGTCTATTTTTGGGTCTTTAATTTCTGATCCGGGTTGCAATTGAAGGGATGTTATGTTATGTTTTAAGTTGTTTGGGTTTTTCCCTTTAGTCTCCAGGAGTGTTTTGTGCTCGTCGGCTTATGCCTTTGGAAGGATTAATATCCTTGCCAACTCTTGTATCTCACCTTATAATCCCGCCTTGTTATCAATGGAATCCTATTGACNTATGCCTTTGGAAGGATTAATATCCTTGCCAACTCTTGTATCTCACCTTGTAATCCCGCCTTGTTATCAATGGAATCCTATCGACAAAAAAAAAATACAAAAGATTAGATCTTTGGGACCTTTAAAAAAGGAATTATTAGATTTTCTTCTACAAAATTAATTTTTAAAATTAAAGACATTTATTTCTTGAAAATTTGTGGCGGGTCTGCGTAATCGTTGTGATATTCGTTAGCAAGATTGTGGCAGAAATATTTGGATTAGTTTATATGGAGCCATTTGACCTCATTTGTAGATAGCCACACCATTTTCGAAGATTCAACATAACTTTATTCAGATCAACTTAAACCTTGATTTATAATACAGATTCTGCACCAATGGTATCAAGTTCGCTCCAAAGAATTCAAACCTTTGACCCAATCAACCATTTGACCTATTAGTTTCAGGTCCTTGTCGACTCGTGGAGCGGTAGGGCTTGGCATTCGGGTAACCCGTTCGGATTTGGATATTAATCTAATTGGGTTTGGATAAATGGGTTAGAAATAAAACATATTAGATAATTTTTTATATATGGATTCGGGTACGATTTTTTATGCCCATAACCATGAAAAATAGGAATCACCTCTCTTTTTAAAATATGAGAATTGTACCACTTACATTTCATAGTTTGACCCCAATAAAACAACAACGTATCTCGTATTCAAAGATGCAACGCATGCAAAACACCAATGATCTTGCTTTTCACCCTTTTCCGTGCATAGAGTTACCCCATCAATAACCAAACCCCATTTTGAGTTCATTCACAACAAGAGATCCTAATTCCCTTGTCAATCAATACTCCCAAAAGATCCCAAATCAAAGATAGAAGACAAAACAAAAACAAGATTTGACAACACCATGCTTCAAATTCTTTTCACATATTCTACAAACCATGTCTAATTCTATCAACTACACCCAAAAACAACTATACTTCGACAAACCAAGTCTCATACAGGCATTTCATCAAAAACCTTGCATGCTTTATATATCGATAATCACATTCTTCACAAACTCTCAAAGAAGTGTAACAAGTAAACAACAATATGTATAAAGTTGTATAATGCTGAAAAATGTACAAAGAACTGCTTACATAAATCATTATTAACAAATCACGAACATTAATAATGTACAAAGAACTGTTTACATAAAACATAATTAACAAATCACTAATCACAAATTTATCAATAATTATAGATCAAATTGAATAGAACCGAATCGAATTGAAAATGTCTTAAATACCCAAAAATCTCTAAAATAACCAAAATTAACTAATTTAACCGGATCAAAACCAGAACAAAACCAAATTTTACATTAATTATAGATCGAACTCAATATAATTGAACCGGAAGCGCCCAAAATACCCTGAATGCCCTAGACACTCCTATGGGAAATTTCTACGAATCTCAACAACTTCCGAAAAGATCAACAAGGAAAGTGGAAAAACATTGGATAATAATATATTAAACATGTCATATACAAGCATAATATCACAAGGAAGATTAGGGTTATTGTTTTGGTAATTGTTTGAAATTATCCCCTTTATAATAAAACGGAAGTACACAACATTGTTTTGTATACTATATAATTTTAATAAGTTGGTTACAAATATGTTATATATTAATGATAGATTAATTGGTTACAAATAGGTTATACCGAAAATCTTAAAGTGAATATTCTAAAGAATCATATCATCTAACTTACCATATTAATTTTCTTTATTAAATTATTCATCAAATAAAATCTTTTGATATCTAACTTAATATTAATTTGTTAATTATCATTATACTTCACCTTTCATTTTTATATATGAGTCTATTTTGTGAAACAAATAAATTATCAATTATTTATTCTAATTAAAAAATAGTTTTATTTCCGGATATACTATAAGTTGAATTTTTAAAAACAAATATAAATTGTTCAATTTATAAAATATTCAAGCTTTAGTAATATTATTCTTTAGAAATAATACCTATTGAATTAAAAAAATTTACTCGGTAACAGGTCAAAATTTTAATATTTAAATTTTAATATAAAATTATGTCTTATAATGACATTCAAATCATGATGTACAATATACATTGTTGAAATAACTTCACATATATAATCAAATGCAACATATTAAAATTTTATTTTAAAATGGAAAATATACAAAATTTTGTATAAAATAAAATTTAACCAGTGTTCTAGCACGGGTACTTATCTAAAATCATTAACAATATAAAACTTACAAAATATTTGTTTTTTTTAAGCCGTCATATTTAACATATGATTTTATTGCATAATATTTTATCCAAAAAAACTTTTAAAAACAATCACATAAATTATATTTTATATAAAAATTACAATATAAATAAAATGAATTTCAACTGGGTCTTAATCTAGTAAAGTTATGTATGGCAGCAATTCAGTTAACTAGTAAGATGAATGTATAATGTCTGAAGAGTGAAGGTGCCTGCATTTCATAATTGGATTTGAAGCAGAGATATTTGTTCGACTCTGAACGCTGCATTGATCTCAATATGCGAGAGAGTGTGTATTAGAATATAGATGAAACTGGTTTATATTGATTAGAGTTAACCGGATTGTTACCTTCGGTTTAGTAAATGTAATACATATATAAGAAGAGAAAATGTAAATGTACACATTAAGCTGAATGAGAATGAGTTCTTTGAGCCTGGTTTTCTAACTAACTTTCTCACTCTCTCGTTCATCTAATTTGGTATCAGAGCGATGAATCAACTTCATCATCTTCGATCTTGTTCTCGATCTTCATCTTCTTCCACTTTCTTTGACCTAAATTGATCGGATCTTTCCTCCGATTGATAATTTCTAACAAATTGAGTTCAAAAATGGTTACGCTTCGTCGAACTTCAAAGCGATTAGCTCGCGGTTCTGGTTCTGCAGCAAAATCAGCAAATCCAGCTCGATCGAAGACCACTCGACCTATTCCGGCGAGTTACCCGTCTTCTCCGACGATATCACCTTCACATTCACCTATTTCGGTGAGCAACTTCCAAGATCCATCTATTCCGGTGAATCATGTTACCTTTGGAGCTAATCCTGCTACTTTTGGAGCCAATCCTGCTCCCTTTGGAGTCAATCCTGCTTCATCTTCCATTCCGATACAATCTTTTGGTGTTCCAAATCCTCTCTCATCTCAAATGTCACAAGAACAATTCGCATTTGATGGAATTCAGTACTCTCCTTACTTCATGAACAGCGGCGGCAATCCAGGATCTTCTATCATCTCTGAGGTACTTGATGGAACAAACTATAACACCTGGAATATAGCTATTACTACAGCCTTAGATGCTAAGAATAAGCTTGCGTTTGTGGATGGATCTCTTGCTAGACCATTAGAAACACATCCATATTATCGCATATGGTCAAAATGTAATGCAATGGTAAAATCTTGGATTCTGAATTCTGTGACAAAAGAGATTTATGGGAGTATTTTACGATTCAAAGACGCCTCTGCGATGTGGCAAGACTTACTTGTGCGTTTTCACATCACGAACTTGCCAAGATCTTATCAACTTACACAACAAATCTGGTCTCTTCATCAAGGATCTACAGAGCTATCAGCCTATTATACAAAGATTAAAACACTATGGGATGATCTTGATGGAGCAGATTGTGTTAAGACTTGTCAAAACTGCAACTGTTGCAGAGCTACGTCTGTTCAAGCTAAGCACACAAAGATCATCAAGTTCTTAGCTGGTCTAAATGAATCTTATTCAAATGCTCGAAGTCAGATCATCATGAAGAAGAATGTTCCTACTCTTGCTGAAGTATACAACCTACTTGATCAGGAATATAGCCAGTGAAGCATCACACCTGTCCAGAATGCTTCAGTCTTTCATGTGGCCAACCCTAAAATCTCAACAAATCCTGTATCAGTCAACGCTACTTACACTCAGAAGACAGGCAGGCCCATTTGTTCTCATTGCGGTTATAATGGTCACACTATAGAGAAATGCTACAAAATACATGGGTATCCAGTGGGTTTCAAGCATAAGGGAAAGGTTACTACTTCTTCTAACAAACCAGTAGTGGCTCAGATGAATTTAACAGATCCAACTGTCAATGATAACACTTTCTGCAATCAGTCAAAAGCACTTTCTCAAGATCAAATTCAGGGTGTTATAGCCTACTTCAACTCACAGCTCTCAACACCACTCGATCAGACTTCGATGCCATCTACCTCTCGTGGTCTTATCACTGCATTGCCTGGTATGGCTTTCTTGTCCTCTACTTTAAAATTTGTAGGGATCTTGAGAGTCACCGGTAATACATTGTCATCTAGGTCTATGATCATAGATAGTGGTGTTACTCATCATGTTTCACATGATAAAAGCTTGTTTGTGAATATGACTAATAGTGTTTGTGGTAAAACGGTGACCTTACCTACTGGACCAGATATACAGATTGCATCAATTGGTCAGATTAGACTAAATGAGTCTCTGATTTTGAACAATGTCCTCTATATCCCAGATTTTTGCCTCAATATCCTCAGTGTAAGCCAGTTAACCAGAGATTTGGGTTGTCGTGTTATGTTTGATCAAGAATCTTGCATGATACAGGATCCTATCAAGGGACTGATGATTGGGAGGGGTGAACAAATCTGCAATCTGTATATGCTTGATAGAGCTTCGATCACAGTTCCAGGGAATCAAGACTTATCTTGTGTAGTCAACATTGTTGTAGATACAACTTTGTGGCACAATAGATTAGGTCATCCATCTGTTGCAAAGATAGATTCTATTACAGATGTACTTGGTGTTAAACAGAGAAATGAAGATTTTCATTGTGCCATTTGTCCCCAAGCTAAACAAAAGCATCTTCCTTATATTTCCCAAAACAATATATGTGAGAATGTTTTCGACTTGCTTCATATTGACATATGGGGACCATTCTCTGTGCCAACTGTAGAAGGATATAGATATTTCCTCACGATTGTGGATGATCACAGCAGAGTGACATGGTTATATCTGTTAAGAACTAAGTCAGAGGTACTTACTGTTTTCCCAGATTTCTTAAGAATGGTGGAGACTCAGTACAAAGCAGTTTTTAAAGGAGTAAGATCAGATAATGCTCCAGAGTTATCTTTCATAGATCTTTATAGATCCAAAGGAATCATAGCTTACCACTCATGCCCAGAAACCCCAGAACAGAACTCAGTGGTGGAAAGAAAACACCAACACATCTTGAATGTAGCAAGGTCTCTCATGTTTCAAGCCAATCTGCCATTAGAGTATTGGGGAGACTGTGTATTAACCTCGTTTTTCCTCATTAATAGACTACCTTCACCTCTTCTGAAGAATAAAACTCCATATCAGGTTCTCACATCGAAGAAACCAGATTATAAGGGAATAAGAGTTTTTGGTTGTCTATGTTACAGCTCAACCTCGTCAAAGAATAGGCACAAGTTTCAACCACGATCACGAGCCTGACTATTCCTTGGTTATCCTACAGGGTACAAAGGTTAAAAACTGCTGGATTTGGAGACTCAAACGGTCCACATTTCTCGAAATGTAGTCTTTCATGAAGACATCTTTCCTTTTGCTGATGGTACGCCTAACTCTTACCCTGATTTTCTCTCTATGACGGATTCTGCAGTAGTTATTAATCATTTTCCCATAGATACTAGTGAACTTCCTGTAGTAGTCGGGGAACCCTCTACAGTTGTGAATGAAATTGGTCGTGAGAATGATTCTTCTGCAATTGATAATCCCCTCATTGAGCAGACTAAGAGAATATCTAACCCACCTGGCTATCTACATGATTACTACTGCAATCTGACTGCTACAGATGTTCCTTATCCTTTGGCTTCATATGTGACTTATGAACATCTCACAGAGGAATATAAAGCATATATTTGTGCAGTCACTAAATTTGCAAAACCTGCTACTTTCAAGCAAGCCAAGAAATTTGATGAGTGGATCCAGGCCATGAATGAGGAACTTCTTGCTCTTGAAAGTACTCACACCTGGACTATCTGCTCACTCCCTCCAAATAAACATGATATTGGGTGCAAATGGGTTTATAAAACTAAACTCAATTCTGATGGAAGCTTGGAACGATACAAAGCACGCCTTGTAGCAAAGGGATATACACAACAAGAAGGTGTGGATTTTGTTGATATCTTCTCTCCAGTTGCGAAAATGACTACAGTCAAGACTCTTTTAGCTGTAGCATCTGCCAAACAGTGGAGTTTACATCAGTTGGATATCTCTAATGCCTTTCTAAATGGTGATCTCGATGAATAAGTTTACATGACTCTTCCACCAGGCTATACTGCAAAACCAGGAGAGAAACTATCACCGAATCATGTCTCTAAGTTGAATAAAATCTCTCTACGGTTTAAAGCAGGCCTCGCGTCAATGGTTTCTGAAGTTTAGCTATGTTCTTGTGAAACTTGGTTTTCAGAAAGCACATACTGATCACACACTGTTTGTGAAGAATCATAAAGGAAAATATATTGTTGTTCTGGTGTATGTGGATGATATTATCATCACATCAAATGATGAGGCAGATGTTACTCAACTCAAATCTGATCTACGGAGTTCTTTCAAGCTTCGAGATCTAGAACCATTGCGTTATTTTCTTGGTCTTGAGATTGCAAGATCTAGCAAGGGAATCTCCATCTGTCAACGAAAGTATACGTTGGAATTACTCGAAGAAACTGGTTTATTGGCTTTTCAGGCTTCTACTTTACCGATGGATCCATATGTGTCACTCGTCCAAGATAGTAAGGAGCCTCTGCTTGATGATCCAAAGCAATATAGGAGATTGGTGGGAAGGATGATGTATTTGACAATAACCATACCCGATATTACTTATGCGGTGAACAGGTTATGTCAGTTTACTGCTGCTCCTAAATCTTCTCATTTACAAGCTGCCTACATAGTGTTACACTATTTGAAGAAGCATTGGTTTGGGCTTGTTCTATTCTGCTACTGCAGATCTTACTTTAACAGCTTTCACAGATGTTGATTGGGGTTCTTGTAAGGATTCTAGACGCTCCACCACTGGATTTTGCATGTTCCTTGGAACCTCTTTGATCTCCTGGAAGTCCAAGAAACAAAGCACTGTCTCCATGTCTTCAGCTGAATCTGAATACCGTGCAATGGGGGTCGGCGTCAAAGAGATTCAATGGTTAGTGAATCTACTGACTGAACTGCAGGTACCTCAAGCTAAAGCGGTTGCTTTCTTTTGCGATAACACAGCCGCAATTCAGATTGCAAATAATGATGTCTTTCATGAAAGAACCAAGCATCTGGAGATGGATTGTCACAAAGTCAGAGAAGCAGTCTCTAATGGTCTTGTGAAGACACTCCATGTCAAGACGGATCAACAACTGGCTGACGTTCTTATTAAAGTCGTACAGCCTGGACAGTTTCATTCTCTTATTGGCAAGATGGGTTTGAATTCAATCTACATGCCATCTTGAGGGGATATTAGAATATAGATGAAACTGGTTTATATTGATTAGAGTTAACCGGATTGTTAACTCCGGTTTAGTAAATGTGATACATATATAAGAAGAGAAAATGTAAATGTACACATTAAGCTGAATGAGAATGAGTTCTTTGAGTCTGGTTTTCTAACTAACTTTCTCACTCTCTCCTTCATCTAATAGTGTGCAATCGAGATTGATCATTGAGTATTAGATATATTAATTCCGGTTATCTAGAACTATAATTCAGATTTGGTTAACTCCTCCGTGAAACTCCAGAATTTGGCTTCTCTGTTTCCAATTAACCGGAATAATATATCTAATATTGAGATCACAGAAACCGGCCGGACATAGCTTCTGATCTTCTCCGGAATTGTTTCTTCTCTGTGTACTCCGGTAATCGTTTCTGCTAATTATATGGGCCTATTGGGCTTTCTTAATTTAATGTTTGATTCTGTTGGGTTTCATTATGGGCTACTTGCCTTTGCCCCACTATCATATTAAACATGAGTAATTTCCTCTAATCTTTCATTTGCATTTTAACACCATTTCCTTTTATGTAAGATAAAATTACGATTTTAAGTCCCTTTTCGTATAAATTGAGGACTCGGAAGATAATTTTGGACTAACATGAGTAAAGAAATCTTTTTGGATTTGTTTATTTCAATTGTGTTCATCTTTTGGGAAAGCAAGCCACTTGTGGTGAATTCAAGTGTCTTTATATGTTGTTGGTGACATGTTTACGAGTCTCCATCATTTTCTTTACTAGTGCTCGGTAATCTTAGTTTTGGTATCTAAGATGTCCTACTATGATCTCTCTGCAACAAATTATTTTTGTTGTTGGGCCAAGCCTAAGGGCTTATATCAGCTTATGTTTTCTTGTAGGCCAGCCATGGGAGTTGTTTCGTCATGATCAATCAACCCTTTTACAGACCACAAAAGTTGTTGACATGTAAAAACTTAGCTAAGTGGTTCTGTTTATCTTACTTGATTTTGAGATTTTGGTTTAGTTACTGAAAAGTCTAAGAAACCTTAGCCAATGCATCTCCATTTTTTTCCTCTAAATGGTTATAACTAGTTGATTAGTGTTGGAAAAACTTAACACATCTATATATACATTTTTGGAGACATTTATAAAATAAATCCTGAAATTCACACTTATTTACAAGCATGCCATCGGCATTAAATATTTTTAATTTTAATTTATAAAATAAAATTTAAAACCAAGATTTTGTGCAGAACAAAAATTCCTAAAATATCTCTTTAATCAATCAACAACTAATTACAATATCCCATTAAATATTTGTTTTGTAAATTTCCTAAATATTTCCTAAAATATCTCCTTAATTCATTACAATATTTAATGCTAACAATAAAAATGTATGTGCAAATCTCAAATTAATCTTTAGGTCAATACATATTTGTCCGTTTTATCTGCCAAAAAAAATTAAAATAATTATCATATTTCATAACTTATTTCTGAATCATATATAAACAATTCTAAAATTAAGATATTTTGAAGATAATATATACTTGATTAGCAAGATTTTTGGTACTATATTTTTTTGCATTTTTCGTTAATTGGATTTTGAAAAACGTGTATGTTGTACTTAAGCGAAGAAGAAAAATTGTGTTTGGATATCTAGCGGGATGAGTTTGGGTGTTAATATAAATTAAAAATTATTTCATTGACTGTTAGTAAATTATCAGTTCAGTATTTTGTTAATACCATCGACATTTGAATATTAGGCATATCTAATTAAGATTATTAAATTACGATCATGTAAAATAAATAAACAATACTACGGTATACCACATGTTATATTCTGAATTTAACAATTTAAACCGGTAAACCTAAATAATATATAGATATAAGGAATATATATTTAAATTTTACAAAACATTAGTCACATATATAGTTAATCTATTTAAAAATTACATTTTTATTTTACTTTTAAAAATATAGTCCCGCGGTGTATCGTGGGTTAAAGCCTAGTTAATAGTTATGTTTCTTGGCAATTTCTTAATCCCTTTAAATCTTTTACTAGTTCTAGAATCAATTCAATTGTGAAACGTAGCAAGCTTAATTCACTTGAATCTCTCAAATGTGGAAAGTATATCATGTACCTTTCGTGCTCCATTGATTACTCTATTTGTTTTTAACTTGTAATTTTAGTAACGCAGTTGGTCCAACAGACAAACCACTACAATCGTCATAATAATCATCTTATATGAATTATCTACTATAAATCAGTACTTGTTANCCCCCCAAATTGTGATTGAAATGAAACGGTGAGACTCTCTCCCAAGTACGTTAACTCTCACGTAATAATGCCCTCCTCTCTTTTACTCTTTTTTTTTTTTGTTTTGTTTTTCTAAAATTCATTTTATTTTATTTTTTTTTGTGTACTAGGATTGATGTAACTGATGGAATCTTTCAGAAATGAGAATGATGTAAACCTCACTGGTCCAGAAATTTTCTTCCTTGGCTCTCTTAATCATATCCTCTTGAATTTTTTCAATTTATTCCCTACATATTGTATTTTCTTCTCCTTAAAAGCTGATGCTTCTTCTGTAGCCAACTCTCATCACAACATTGAGAAAATAGAATCTTCAAAGCAAGATGGATGAACATGCAACCCCACTCTTGTCTAAAGAGCAATCATCATCATCATCCTCCTCTGTGGTGACTTCATCTTTGAAATGGGTATTGAAAGTTGTTATGTCTGTGATATTCGTGACTTGGGTTGTCTTCCTTTTGATGTACCCTGGAACACTCTGCGATCAACTCCTCACAAACTGGAGGGCTGTGTCCTCCAAAACTCTCTATGGCACAACAGGTTACATTATGTACCATCACTTCTGCTTTGTTTTCTCCGATAATTGTCCAAACTGTTAACCATCTAATTGTCCAAAACTTGCAGGAAGCATGTTCCTAATTTTTAGTGGTCCGATTCTTGTTATCTCCGTCCTAGCTTCTCTCTATCTCATCATCTCTGGGGAAGAGAAGGTCTTCACTAAGTAAGTATGGTGGAAAGAGATTCTTTAAACTATTTTATTGAGCTGATTGTCACATACAGTGTCAAAGCATATTATAATATGTAACTGTATAAAATTGCATTCTTTTGGTTTTTGTTCTTACATAAATGTGTGTTTTGGTGATTGTGAAGGAGGAAGATATCGAAATTCCCAAGGTTTAGGCTATGGACATTTCCTGTTCTTGTGGATGGACCATTTGGGGTTGTTTCTGCAGCTGAGTTTCTTGGGATTTTGGTCTTCTCTGTTTTTTTCCTATGGGCTATCTATGCTTATACCTTGAGAAATCTCAGCCTTCTTGAATTATTCCATGTGCTTCCTAACGAAAGAAGGTTCTTTTTAACTCATTTCCTTCTTTTTTGTTCCAGCTTTATTTTTATTTTTTTTTGTCTCATTTCAATCATTTATTTGTGGCTGTGTGTGTGTGTGTTTTCAGTGTTCTTCTCCTGGAGGTAACGGGTCTACGTTTTGGGATGATTGGATTGTTGTGTATGGTGTTTCTGTTTCTTCCAATCTCAAGAGGCTCCGTTCTTCTCCGTCTTATCGATATCCCTTTCGAGCATGCTACAAGATATCATGTTTGGCTTGGTCATATCACTATGGCTTTCTTCACCTTACATGGCCTCTGTTATGTTGTTGGATGGGCCATTCAAGGTCAACTTTTAAAGAGTGTAAGATTCCTGCAACAACATTTAAGCTTGACATGATACTAAAGCCTAGTTTATTTAATACCAATAGGTTTTGAGATGATTTTATCACACACAGTCTTATTTATATTTCTTACTGTGTTCTATATTAAAGTTTAATCATCACTACTTATTCCTCTCAGTTATTTGAATGGAAAGCTACTGGAATTGCTATTTTACCCGGAGTTATTAGTCTAGTGGCTGGTTTACTGATGTGGGTCACGTCGCTTCACACCACGAGAAAGCTTTACTTTGAGCTCTTCTTCTACACCCATCAACTATACATTGTCTTTGTAGTCTTCTTGGCACTTCACGTTGGTGACTACTTGTTCAGTATTGTTTCTGGAGGAATTTTTCTTTTCATTCTTGACCGTTTCTTGAGGTTCTGCCAATCCAGAAGGACTGTAGATGTAATCTCTGCAAAGAGCCTACCCTGTGGAACTCTCGAACTAGTCCTTTCCAAACCACCAAGTAACAAACTATGTTTAATCTCTCTCTTCCCTGTACCTCTAATCTAAAGGCCATTTTACTGACTTTGTTCCTCCAATTTTGTTGTAACCAGATATGAGATACAATGCGCTTAGTTTTATCTTTCTTCAAGTGAGGGAACTATCATGGCTACAATGGCATCCTTTCAGTGTTTCATCAAGTCCTTTAGATGGGAACCATCATGTTGCTGTTCTCATAAAGGTTCTTGGTGGATGGACTGCAAAGCTTAGAGACCAGTTATCAAATCTATATGAGGCAGAGAATCAAGACCAGCTCATTTCTCCTCAGTCATATCCCAAAATCACAACTTGTGTGGAGGGACCTTATGGCCATGAATCTCCTTACCACTTAGGGTACGAGAACCTGGTCTTAGTAGCAGGAGGAATCGGGATTACGCCATTTTTCGCCATCTTAAGTGATATCCTACACCGTAAAAGAGATGGGAAACCTTGTTTACCGAGTAAGGTTTTAGTTGTCTGGGCCATTAAAAACTCAGACGAGCTCTCTCTTCTCTCAGCAATTGACATACCTTCCATTTGCCCTTCCTTCTCTAAGAAACTAAACCTTGAAATTCACATCTACGTCACACGACAATCCGAGCCTCTATTGGTAAGTCTAATTACATGTATAAGATTTTTGGTATCTGCGGTAGGCCTTAACTAGTTAGTTGAACTCTGCTTTGTTTCATGTTCATAACAGGAAGATGGGATGGTTCACAAGGTGGTGCATCCTTCTGTCAAGCCAAAACAAACCAACGGGTGTCCCATGTCGGTTCTCGTTGGTACAGGGGATAACATATGGTCTGGACTGTACCTAGTTGTCTCCACCATTGGGTTTATTGCAATGATCACGTTGTTGGACCTCTTTTACATAAACAAATACAACATAATGACATGGTGGTACAGGGGACTTCTGTTTGTTGTTTGTATGGTTGCAAGTGTGCTGATTTTTGGAGGTCTTGTGGTTGTTTTCTGGCATCGTTGGGGTCACAAAACCGGTCAAGGGGAAGCAAATGGCAATGAAAAGGTATATTTGAATGTAGAAGAACCCCATAACCCATCTACAGCAGAGCTCAAAGGCTTGGAGATAGAAGAAGAAGATGTCCAGAGTTACACCACTATGTGTTATGGCACCAGACCTGACTTTAGAGGTACAGAGGTACTTTAGAGGTTTAGTTAAAAAAAATTAGCGGTTTATGTAAATTTGTATTATTGTTTTGTGATTTTGCAGAGATATTTGAGTCGTTGAATGGGAAATGGGGAAGTGTGGATGTTGGAGTGATAGTATGCGGTCCAGCGGCTCTTCAGGCGACCGTAGCGAAAGAGATACGGTCACATAGCATCTGTCGATCGGCGAATCATCCTCTCTTCCACTTCAACAGCCACAGTTTCGATCTCTAGGCTAGTTAAGCTTTCAAGATTCAAGAGGCAAGAACATTATATGGTAATGTGAAGGAAAAGTATATTTGTATAGTTTAGATACTCGCAGTCTGTATGTATTAAAGAAACAGCTATGGATGATGTGTGTATGTTTTTATCTTTCAATGTTTAATTTATAAGAATAAGTAATCAAAATGTATAAGCATGCATCTTCTATTGGTATTCCTTGGTACAATGGGGACATATAATATATAATTAAATGCAATCTGATAAGGTCTAAAAATTACAAAACTGGTCATATTATTTATTGATTTTTTTTTGGATTTTTCTTTATAAATTGAGATATATTCGTATTTTTAAAAATCATTAATTAAAGATAACCGACAGATGTATCTTAAATTCCTAATGAATTGTATTAGTATCTTATTCCATGTAACTTTTGTAACACAGTGAATCTATAATACATTACATTTTTTTTTTTTTTGAGTTTTTTAACAAAATTGCCACATTTGTTAACTAAAGTTGTGGGTTCTACCACATTTGGTTAGATCTTTTCTAATATACCAAATTGTAAAAGTTGAATTACGTTTATAATCCGGGACGACGTTGTTGAAGGTTTGTGTAAACAAAGAATTCATTTGAATGTTTTGTCAGTTTGCATGTCTTGTCTTTTCATATTTTCTTGTAAAAAGAAAAATTATTTGTTTCTCTGTTTTTTCATTGGGTGCATTTATTATCGATATCTCTCATCTCTCATCTCTCATCTCTCATACTCAACCCGAGAATTTTCTGTAATATTACTGTTCTCGGTCGCCGGAGTTTCCTATGCTCAACCAAAGTTGTCGGCGGTGAAGTTTGTAAGTTTATTCGATGTTTCCGCCAAGTTTACCCAAACTTTTTTTTTGCTGAATCTGTTTTCATCACATCAGATTGAACTGCAACTTCAACGGTGGACCCTCATCGGAAATGGAAACTAACATTTCCGCCGGTGAGCAGAGCACAGATCTTGCACCAGCGTTAAGCGTTCCTTTTTTGAAGAGTTGTACGAACCCTCCAATTGGGTCGATTCTCCGGTATTTTTTTGTCCTCTATATACATTGCTTCTTTGTTATTTGTTTCCTCTCAATCATTACGAACCGGTCTTCCCCTATTTTTCCTGGGAAGTTGCAGATTGTGGTCCATCGTTGCAGATTGTGGTCCACGGTGGATCTCTCAATCATTACTAACATCGGAGATTGTGGTCCACTCACTGTGAAATACATCGAACTCCACGCACAAAGGTTGGGCCTTGATAACCTCACGGAGCAGATGGTGGACGACATTAAAATGAGTTATGTAGTAGGTGTCTACCAAGAATTTGTTGTCCATTTATGAATTTGTCCTACTTTATAAATGTTTTCGGTGTTTTCTACTACTATCAAGGCCTTTCTTTTCCCTTCTTGGAATTTGTCTTTCGAGCCTGTAACTTTTTTAAGTACTGCATTTTCATTTTAAATTTGATGTAAGACTAGACCATTATGTCTACTGATATTGTGTCCATCATTTATTTTGTGGTCCACATTGTGATACTGATAACTTGTCTACAAGGTCGTTTATTGTCCACTCATAATTAGGCTCGTCCACAAGCATAATGATATCACTCAAGTTGCAATGCTAAACATAACACATTCTCTATTGAATTATGAACTTATTACCATTAACTTTTCGAGTTCTCTATTATATAGTCGACATTTCCTATATTAAACATATTTTTCTACTTAAATACTCTTGTCTACTTAAATACTCTATACTCTTGTCTCCATGACAAGTCTGGTTAAATACTCTTGTCTATCCATGCTTATGTTCTATACTCATGTCTCCATTACAAGCCTAAACACTCTTGTATACTTAAATACATTTGTCTATTAAATGCTTTTGTCTACTCTTTGGACTTCACAACTTTCCTCTCCAATGTCAAAAATTCATCTTTTTATACCTCTTCCAGATGGACAATAAATGTTACACAATGAACATACCAACTCGTTCTCATAAAATCTACAAATTTAAGTCAAAATTCTTACCTACCTTCATCGTCGTCCACCATAAAAAAAACACAGTTCGTCTTCTACTCGTTAACGACAAGAGCTTGTCCTTTTCAAACACCAAAATTCATTATTTTAAACGCTAAAATATCTTGCTTCCTTTTACCCAACAATCCTCCCCCCTTTGTCCACATTTAATACCAATTCACGTTACCCATGTAATTAATGCCAAGTCCTAGGTAGTCTGTCCTCGCCCAACACCTACGTTTTCTTGCAGCCTCAGCTAATGGGGGTATAAGCGTCATTAAACTCATTGTCAATGTGGTACATTAGGAAAGGTTTTGGAGATGTGGTAGAATCGAAAAATTCTATAGCCAATGTGGCACATTTAGTAAAATTCCCTTTTTTTTTGGTAGGAAAGAGGAGAGTCTCCTATAATTTATTAAAAAAGAAAAAAGAACCAAGTTATAATCAAACACGACGTGGATACGCAGATCCAGTCTCATCCGCTAGTAGCTCAGTATTACGCACATCCGGACAAACATCTAAAAACTTGAAACCTAATGGTAAAGAAAAGGCATAGTTGGCTAACCCATCCGCAAGACGGTTAGCTTCCCTATAGATATGAGTAATACGGACTAGCCAGTCTCTTGAAAGCAAGCCATAGCACAAACGTACTAGGAAGGAAAGTGGATGAGAATCACTCATCCTTGTCGTGAGAAAACTAACAACCAGCTCCGAATCCACCTCCAACTCCACTCACCGCACATTACACTCCCAAGCCGTACAAAGTCTGTAATAGACTCCCCACAACTCCGCTAACAACGCCGAACATATCCCGATGTTAAACGCAAAACCCCCACACCAGCCGCCATCTCTATCCCGCAATACCCCTCCTGTCGTCGCATAACCCGGGTTCCCTCTTGATGCACCATCAGTGTTTAAGTAAACCAACCCGCAGTCGGTTTATGCCACGAGATCAGTCTATCCTCTCTACGTACATCTGCTCCTACACTCTGTGATTTATTGTGTGCTTGGACCATTTCTTGTGCTTGTTCTTTTTAAAATTGTACCCTATCCCTGCACCCCAAAGACATTACCGCATCTCCACTTCCATCTCCACCACACCGCTACTACAAATAATGTCGCCCAGGGACTACCATAAGTAACGTTTTCTACCCCCAAATTCATATAAAGCCATTCCAGTATAGATACAGAAAAGAAAGTTGCTTGCCTTCGTCGAGGAACAAGCCTATTCCACACACCCGACATAGCAGGACAGTCACGAAGTATGTGTAATAAGGACTCCTCACCACTTTTGCAGACCTGACAAATCCCACTCTCACAGAGGTGTCGTCGTTGACGCTCCGCATTCGTCATCACTACCTGATGCATTCCCAGCTAGAGAAAGACTTTGATTCGTTCAGTAGCAACAACCCTCCATAACCGATCATAGAGCCGTGCCAAATTTTGTCTTGGCGTATCATCGCGCATAAGAAAGTGATACGTAGTACGAACAGAGAAACTTCACGTAGGATCCTCACCCAAAGAAATCCTATCATGCCCACCATTCACATTGTCCACCACCATAGCAGTCAGCTGCAAGCGAATATTCTCTGAAACATATGGATCAATACTACTCCATTGCCATCCAGTGCTTTTACTCCACATGTCACACACCCTCAAAGTATCGAAAGCCTGTGGAAGCAAGCTAGTAGCACACTCCCGAAGCGGAATATTCAATAACCATTTGTCATCCCAGAAACGAATACTCCTCCCGTCGCCCAGAACCCAACTCATTCCTGGACGTATCACCTCTGTAATACCTGAAACCACACTCCTCCAAGTGGAGGACCACATACACTTAGGAGTAATCCAAGAGAGGTCACGAACATCAGTCACCTTATATTTACTTTGTAACACTCTGGCCCACAAACTGGTATGAACAATCAACACTCTCCAACCCACTTCTGCCAAGAGAGCTTTGTTCATCAATCTAGAAGAACGAATTCCTAACCCTCCTTCCTGCTTCGGCCTACAGACCTTTCTCCAATCCAATAAGTGTTGTTTGCGCCTCTCAGGAGTCCCACCCCACAAGAAAGAACGTGAGGCTTTATCTAAATCATCCAAGAACGTGAGGCTTTGTATAATACATTACATATAAATGATCTTTTTATAAGCGAACTTTTATATATTTGGTGAGATTTCGAAGAACTCTATGATGATGACGCCAGCAACACGAAATGTAATTTTTATCGAATTAAAAGTTAGATTATATCACTTTGAGTTCTATGAATTGACTCATGAGATGTAATTCTTTCTCTCTTAGGTCATTATTGATCTAACATCGATTTTTTCGGGCACAAATGTCTATAAATATGTTTTAAGAAAAAAGACTATGTGAATTCCTCTTGGAAAAAAAATTTGATTATAACAAACCAACGTTAGAAAAATAATAATCGAAATATTTAAATATGACGGTGGACTTTCATTTTCCAGTATAAGTGAATTTTACGCAAAAATATTCTTATCTGGTAAGAAAATGTTTTTAATATAAAATGTAATGACTCTAGAGCCCACGAAAATGATGACGTGGAAGACACCATAATCATAAGCATAAAATAAATAAAAATTTGCATCCCACCACCGACACTTTGTATTAGGAGACTTGTCTTTATCATCTACCCGACATTAAGCCCATTTGCTTTACTAGTAAACAAAGCATCTCACATTTTTATAACGGACAAATTTATATTAAAAATTTGTTTATTTTGGAGAAACGGTGGATTTAAAAATAATAATTTAATGTCTTCCGACAAAATAAAGTAATATGTAAACGTCTAAACATTTTTCTTTATTTGTAGAAAAAAAGGAAAATTACATAAGATTTTTTTTTACCAGTTGGCCAGAAAGCTCAATCATAGTTGGCCAAAAAAGAAAAAAAAAATACCAAAATACCAAAATTAGTGTTAGCTGTAACGTAACATGCAGAAATTAACCAAACAACAAACATATAATTAAGATAATAACAAAAAATAATTGAAGTGATGAGGAGAGACTTAAGAAGAGAAACTAAAAACTAAAAAAAGAGAGAGAGAGAGAGAGAGAGCCACCACTACTCCCAAAACCAGATCTCACAGTTCATTATTATTGACTCTTAACTCACATTTCTTCACTTCCACACACTTCTTCCTCTCTTCTTCTTTTTTATTCTCAGATCTGAATCCTTTAGTGTTGGTTCATCTGAGCGAAGCATCATCATGTACGGACGAGATCCATGGGGAGGTCCATTGGAGATCAACACAGCAGATTCCGCCACCGACGATGATCGTAGCCGGAATTTAAACGATTTAGATCGCGCTGCTCTTTCTCGGCCGCTCGATGAGACGCAGCAGAGCTGGTTACTTGGTCCGACGGAGCAGAAGAAGAAGAAGTACGTCGATCTCGGTTGTATTATCGTTAGCCGCAAGATCTTCGTCTGGACTGTCGGTACTATTGTTGCCGCCGCGTTGCTCGCCGGATTTATCACCTTGATCGTTAAAACTGTGCCGCGGCATCATCATAAGAATCCTCCGCCGGATAATTACACTTTAGCTCTACACAAAGCTCTTAAGTTCTTCAATGCTCAGAAATGTAAGTCTGGATTCTCTTACTTTGATTTTGGATCATTTAGCCTAAGATCTGATCATATAGAGATAGATTTGTAGATCTAAGTCTGATTTTGACGGTTTTGTTTCTGTAGCTGGGAGATTGCCGAAGCACAACAACGTGTCATGGAGAGGTAACTCTGGGCTTCAAGATGGGAGAGGTGAGACGGGAAGCTTCTATAAAGATTTGGTGGGAGGTTACTATGATGCTGGTGATGCTATCAAGTTCAACTTTCCCATGGCTTATGCTATGACCATGTTGAGCTGGAGTGTTATTGAATATAGTGCTAAATACGAAGCCGCGGGCGAGCTCGTCCATGTTAAGGAGCTTATCAAATGGGGAACTGATTACTTTCTCAAGACTTTTAATAGTACTGCTGACTCCATTGACGATCTTGTGTCTCAGGTACTAGTTAGTTACTGACCTTTTTTAGGAGGATCTTTCGTTTTGAGTTGTTTGTTCACTCGTTACTTGTTTGTGGCAGGTCGGATCAGGGAATACTGATGATGGAAATACAGATCCTAATGATCATTACTGTTGGATGCGTCCTGAGGACATGGATTATAAAAGGCCTGTGACTACGTGCAACGGTGGCTGTTCGGATCTTGCTGCGGAGATGGCAGCTGCTCTGGCTTCAGCGTCCATTGTATTCAAGGACAACAAGGAGTATTCTAAAAAGCTTGTCCATGGTGCTAAGACTGTGTATCAGTTTGGAAGGACTCGGAGAGGAAGATACAGTGCAGGCACAGCGGAATCTGCCAAGTTCTATAATTCAAGCATGTATTGGGATGAGTTCATTTGGGGAGGTGCTTGGTTGTACTATGCTACAGGAAATGTAACCTATCTCAATCTAATCACCCAACCCACTATGGCCAAGCATGCTGGTGCCTTCTGGGGTGGACCTTACTATGGTGTATTTAGCTGGGACAATAAGCTTGCTGGTGCTCAGGTCAGTCCACAGAACAACCTGCTGTCTTTATGTTTCTTAGATATTCATGTCTTCTTGATCCGCTTAACCATATTATTCCTAACTTTTTGAATCTCTTTTGCTATGTAGTTACTGTTGAGTCGGTTGAGGTTGTTTCTAAGTCCTGGATATCCATATGAAGAAATTCTAAGGACCTTCCACAATCAGACTAGTATTGTTATGTGCTCATACTTGCCTTATTTCAACAAATTTAACAGAACCAAGGGTAAGTTACCTTTCCAGTCTTTATGTTTGCCTCTAATAGAAACTCTAACCGTTGGGCCTGTTCTTGTTATGGAAATATAACATCTGTTCTTGTTATGGAAATATAACATGTAAATATTGGTATGTGCAGGAGGGTTGCTAGAGTTGAATCATGGAGACCCACAGCCGTTGCAGTATTCTGCAAATGCAGCTTTCTTAGCGACACTTTACAGTGATTATCTTGATGCTGCTGATACTCCTGGATGGTACTGTGGACCTAATTTCTATTCGACTAATGTGCTACGTGACTTTGCGAGATCACAGGTAATGCATCTTTGCCTTAAATCTTTACACAAATGGTAATCTCAGATACAGTAATGGATAATATCCAAAAATGAAACTTTAGTTTTCTCCAAGAGTATACAAAAATCTTGTTAAATTTCATTTTAGATTTTATCCCCTAAAGAAATTGGACTTAACTTGGCTTCGCTGTGTTTTGGCAGATTGATTACATACTCGGTAAAAACCCTCGGAAGATGAGTTATGTCGTTGGTTTTGGCACAAAATACCCAAAACATGTGCATCACAGAGGAGCATCGATTCCAAAGAACAAAGTCAAATATAATTGCAAAGGAGGATGGAAATGGAGAGACAGTAAGAAACCAAACCCAAACACGATTGAAGGAGCCATGGTTGCTGGTCCTGACAAGCGCGACGGGTTCCGCGATGTCCGTATGAACTACAACTACACTGAACCGACTCTTGCAGGCAATGCTGGTCTGGTCGCAGCTCTCGTGGCATTGTCGGGTGAAGAAGAAGCCACTGGTAAGATAGACAAAAACACTATTTTCTCAGCTGTTCCTCCGTTGTTTCCTACTCCACCGCCTCCACCAGCACCATGGAAACCTTGAGAAAGATAGACTTGTGAATCTGTCGCTGCTGCCAAAACAAATGAATGAGGTAAGGGTTTGGGTGTGAGACCAGAAGAGTAGAAGCTAAACACAAGTCAGCCGTAACCAAACTACTAAGGATTTCATTTGGCTTTACTAGATACAAACCCTGGGTGGGTCAGCTTACCACGAGCATTGTCTCTCTTTCTTCTTTTTTTGGGTTGCTCTTTTGTTCTTGTGAGATATAATATATATCTATGCGTTTTACTCTGTATATGTTTGATACCAAACTTGTATTCTTTGAAAAAACAATTGAATGAACTGTCTTAAACTTTTAACTATGTTTCATGGTGTAAAATCAACTTATTACGAGTAATACAAACAAGCTTATATCGTTGGATATCTACTTTTGGTGCTTCTGTTTGTAGACAAAAGAAAGTTTGTCCAAGTTTCATCATTATAGAACTCAATAACATACGCAGCCTATAGAAAAAAGGACAAGTGACTGTGATTTTCAATCGTAAAACAGTTACAAATATTGGGTTCAATGGTGTTATGATTATGCCCTAGTTATGATACTTACGCTGATGGTTGGTTTTATGCTTTATCATGATGTTCTACCATACATTTATTCGTTTGTTATGTATAGAAAAGGAGACGCAGAGAATAATGGTACACTTAACAAAAGGAATCACATATGGTATTCTATATACAGGATGGAATTTTATTTACAGGGACCATGGAGGAGCCCAACTTAAACTGTAACTTATCACATCACACAGGCGAGATGTGTTCAAAAGGCTTTTTCGTCAATCAGACAAGCTTCGATATTACATGGCATGACGCCCAGAAGGCCTTTGATGCAACCCTGAGGATAACCGGGTTTTGGTAGATCCTGTCAGTGAAGCGAAAACAAAAAAAAATGCATACTTTGGTGAGAAGGGTAAGCAATGGGACTCGGAGAAGCAAGCGTAACATTGATTTTGCAATGTAGAAGCAAGCCAATGATAAAGGGCATATTCATAAGATTTTATACCCTATAACAGTTGCGCTCCACGATGCTACATTGTAAGCGACCTTACTTCCATCCCAGGCTTTCCGAAGCTTCCCCTTTCTCTTCTTCACTGAGAACATTCTGCTAAGTGCTACATTACAAATCAAACATTAATACTCTACTATGCCACCGCTGATCAACTTCACACGTAATCAACCTCAAAGAAAAGAAATTGGCGACTTAATGGTCTTTGTTTGTGTAAACGGGATAACAAGCTTCCAAGTTGAGAGTTAAACTTCTTACTAAGGATGAATTCCAATGCATCCCCTACTCTCATATGCCCTTTCAAGACCCCAAAACAATCAATGCCCTTTACTGATACCTATATACTTTCTGCTTTTTCTCTAAAGATCTAACTGTCTTCCTAACAGAGTGTAAGCGACACTAACAGCATTTTGAAGGTTGACTGACTACGAATGGAAAGCCTAGGATACCTTTCTGAAGCTGCTCAGGAGTCAAATCCTGCATAATGATGCCAAATCGAATAAACTCAGGCTGATATAAAAACGAGAGCAAAATAAAAAGCAAGCTTGAGTACCTTTTTCTGCTTAAGTGATGATAAATAAGTAGCCATGAAACAAGCAATGCCCTCTGCTATATCCTCTTCCCTAACAAGGACATAATCTTCTTCACTCTGAGCCATGCTTTCATCATCCCAAAGATCATCTTCACTAACTACATCCCATGAGCTACTACAATCTTCTAAAAACAAACAGAAATCACAATTATATATACAACCCAAATGAGCAAAATCATAGGATTTTGGGTAAAAAAAAAAAATGAAGTATTCAGTTCCTCACCAGCAACCTGAGCTGACTCAATCTTGTCAATGAAGTCATGGCATTCAACTCTGGATTTGATGAGATCATATAACTGAAACAAGGAAGACAAAGAAGGTCATTACAAACTCATATAAGTCTCTTTCACCAGCTTCCAATCGTTATAAAAATTTAGAGATACATACTTCATCAGCTTCACGATCATCTCGATCGGAAGAAGAAGCTTCTCCCCTGCTCGATTCTTTCTCGCCGGTGTTTTTATCTTCTTCGTCGTCTTCTTCAGAACTGAGTTCGGCTAAGTTTAAGAGCTCGAGGGCTCTTTGGCAATCATCGAGCAAAGCTTGCAAAGTCTTCCGCTTGACACGAATGTTATCCTTGTCGATGCGTTTCCCTTTGCTCTCGCAATCGATGTCCATAGCTGCCTCCTACTAGGGTTTGTCTCACCCCTCCACCCCAGCCTCTTCAGCGAGGTTGCAATCGAAGCTCTTGCGGCATAGAAACAGCCAAAATCAACGAAGATCTGCTGCAATCGCAATCGAAGATGAGTAGAAAGACGACGACCCGACCCGACTGATCGTTTTTGCTTCTTTTTTTTTTTTTTGTCTTGCAATTAATTCGTTTTTGGGTTTTGGTTTATTAAAATTACATTTCATTTAAACCGAACCGAATCAAACCAAACCGAACTGAACCAACCGACAGACCCAAACCAAACCCAATCCTACACTCCAACCTTTCGATTATGTTTTTTCACAACCCAAATAATTTGGTTTGGTTCCTTTTAAAACCGAACCGAACCATTAACCTAATGTGTTTCTTAAATTAATTAATAATATTATTAAAATTATAAACATGTGATCATATCTATTACCACTTGCATTTTATTTCTTTTTACATTATTTTAACTTTTCTAATAAAGTTGACTAAATATAAATAAAAATTTAATTATATTTAATATTATGTATTATTTTTAATTTTCTATCTTTCTAATTTATTTGATTAATTAACTATTATAAAACCATAATCAAATTTATTTTGTTACATTAATTGATTCTTAAACCGAATTAAAACTGAACCAAACTAAAACCAAACCAAACCAAACCAAACCAAACATAAACCGACCGGAACACAAACCAAACCAAACTAACTTCGGTTGAGTTTGGTTAGAGTTTTAACAAAAGCGAACAAACCGAACCGAACCGAACCCGAACTTAAACCAAAATGCCCACCCCAACTTTAAAAAAGTTGCTAGTAGTTTCTTCGACGAAATTGCTAAATGCTAGTATTAAAAAAAAACTCTTTTGCTAAAGTGCATTACTCTTTTGTCAACGCTTCGAGACGGATTGTACTGAATTAGTCACAATGGTACATATCTGGCCAATGTTTTCCCACTTACTGGATGATTTCAACCTACTTATGGAGTCGTTTCCACTTTTCTCCTTTTCGGATTCCACGTGTGTCAAACTCACATGCGGATTGCCTAGCCCGTGCTTCGCGTTCTTTTATTTCTGAAATCTCTTTTGTAAACATTTTTCCTCCAGTTTGGACTACCAACCGTGAGATTTTCTTTTAATTTAATGTTTGGTTGACAAAAAAAAAACTCACAAAATTATACCTTAAAGCATGTATTGAACTCCTAAAGACTGTATACTTATATTGTATAAATCATTTTAGCCATATACCATAATTAAGAAGCTTATAAGGAAGAATTAAGAAAGAAAGAACACTTATGTTTCTTGTACATACCGAATAACTTTCAACTTTGATCTTATTGTAAGTTTGGTTTGTAGAGACCTCTACAAAAGGTTTAGAGGTTTGTAGATAATATTTAGGATATTTTCAAGGACCACTCTATGAAATAGTCTTAAGAATCTGTCATCCAATCCATTTGCTCATTATGGATATATACGTATGATTGTGATCATAGGTTTTCAAATCTAACTTGCTTTGTTATTTGAATTTTTCTTACCATCCGTTTTGGGTTCATTATGATATGAGTAAGGGTTGGATCCTTGTTTTGTATTCATCCACCAAGTTTGGATAACAAGAGCATTTCTCTTTAAAAAAAAATTCTTTTTCTTGATGTTTACCTAGCCATTCGCTAGAGGCAATTTAAAAGAGCTTCGGCCTGATACGAAAGCAAAAACGTGACAATAGCAAGGTCCAACACAACCTAAGTACCTTAAGTTTAGACTGTTTAGTAGTAAGGATGAAGATTAGCTTTCATTATTGACTTATTAGTGAGGATCAAAACATAGTTTTTCTTTTTCTCGCTTTTTTACATTGCACTTGTTCTCGTAAGTTATGAACTATGTTCCGTTCATCCTCTGGCTAAGATATCCGAACTAAAACTAATTAAATTGTTAACAAAAATAACAAAAACTAATTAAATTATATTTAGTAGTTGATAGAGTCAAATTTAAAAAGAAAAAGAAGACCCAAAAAGAAAAGGCCGTTGTCGAATGTTTGTTCACGTTTCTTCTTCTCCCTTTCTTGCAAGTTTCAGTCCCAAACCCCAATGTAGAAAGCTAAAATAGATATAAAGAGAAAGGGCACTGAAAAGACAAGTGGGTATTGAATGTGTTTATATATATAGATATGTGTGTTTTTGCAGACATTGCAGATGTATAGTCTTCAAACTTCTGGATATATGAGTGTGACCAGGGACATGAGTCCAAACCATCAAGACACTTTGAGACAAATCCAAACTGTGTCCAATCAATGCTTCTTACGTAGATATGCATAGTTAATGCTTCTTTATTTTTTTTACCCAAAAACACCAAACAAGTTTTGCTCTCTCATACTTTTTAACATTAAGACATTTTATTATTATTATCCTTTTTGGTTAAATCTATAGCATTTCTTTTTTATGAATTACCTATATAAAACATCAATGGAAACTAACCTGTAATATGACAAAGCATTTGTACATTTTTTACTTTTTTTTTTGTATTTAACTGTTATGAAACTTAAAAATAAATGGTCAATGCCGCCAAAATTGTAAGGTCGATGGTGTGGAGGATAAAGTAAAAGCCCGCTTCTTTGAAATGCAGCCAAAATTGTAAAGTTTTTCTTAAAATTAGCTAAAATCCTGATAAAAACCATTAATATACACCTACTAGCCACACTTTTGAAGATTCACAATCAATAAACAAAGCATAACAAATCCAATAACAAAGAGTATAAAAAATGGAACACAATCATTAGAGACAACTATTCTTAAATATCTCTAGAATGCGATGGAAGACAGTAGGTAGCAGCACATATTCTATATGAGTCATACAGTCAAATCAAATTAATATTGAACTTGCCGCATAGAAGAAAGCTAAGGCAAAGATTACACCGTGGAAAAAAAGATTAAGCATGAGATTTGTCAATTCTGATGATACAAAACCAAAAAAAAAAAGCAAACGATGGTTCTTCATGATCAAAAGCCAAAAAAGATAAAACCCTAGTTTCTTGATTCATCCTAATTACCAAAAAAAGAAGGTTCGAGTTGTGTAAGAGAAGGATTGGTTTAGAAGGGCGGTGGAGCCCTGGCGGTAGGGGCCCAAATAACATCAGAGCCACCCATGTGGCAACTGTACATTGAAACCCCACACGACTCTCCTCCACTTCCCGCCATCTGTCCTGACTCTTCACCGCCACCAGAGACCGCCGGAGATTGGCCCTCTCTTTCCCCTGTCCCCGCCAAGTGTTTCTGCTCTTCATCCGCTGGTAAACGGTGGTAAGAAGGGTTGTTGAAGCTTGCTGCGATGACGTAGACTGTTCCCGCGGAGATAAGCGGACCGGCGACGAACCCTCCTATGATCTGTCCTTGAGGTCCGGCGAGAGAGACGGTGAAGAAGTTAGAGACCGGTGGAGACAAGGAAGTACGAGGAGGAGGAGGGAGGAAGGTTGCGGAGACGGAGAGGAGATCGAACTTGCCGTGGAACGTTATGGTCGAGCCAGGAGCTGCGGGAGAAGGCTGACGTAGAGTGACGTTAGCAACGGAGCCAGAGCCACTGAGAACGCAGACTCCTATGGATTTACGCCGGCAGAAACGGTTGATGGCTTCGACGACGTCGTTTCCGGAAGGGACTTCGAGGATGTAAGGGCTCATAGGAGGGTCGGTGTCATGCGTGACGAAGACAGGTGGTTTGGGTTTATTTTTGGAACCTGGTGGTCTACCACGTGGACGTCGGACGACTTCGATGGAGGAATCATCGACGGTGGGTGTTGCGGCGGTGGAGGAGAGGTGGTGGAAGTGAGAGTTCAGAGAGTGTTGTTGTTGTTGTTGTTGTTGAGGAAGCTTTGAGAACATTTCGTTACTCTTTTGGTCTCTGTATTCACCTTTCATTTTTTTTTTCTTTTTTTTTGGGGATTTGTTTATTAGAGATTTGGCTTTGGATTTTTGTGTAAATGATATTAAAACAAAAAAAAAGGAGGAAGAAGAAGAAGATGAGGAGGTTTGTTGTATAAAGAAGAAGATGGAGATCCTTTGGGAAATGGTAGGGTGTGATTATAAAATAATGGAAAAGTATTGTTTTTTTTTTTTAATGATTAATAAAGGAGAAATGAGAGGATAGGGAAGAAGGGGAAGATGAGCTTTGAAAGCAAGAAAAGAGAAAGAAGAGAGAGCGGCGCCGCTAGTTGGGAATTGCAAGTAAAGATTTCCAAATATTTATATGTCCGATTCTGTCTAATTTGTGTTTTGGTGTGGTGTGGTGTGGGTTCACACACCCTTTTTTTTTTTTTGACCTTTTAGAAACAATATATATATATATATATATATGTATATAGATCTTTTCGGAGGTTGATATAATCAACTATTTTTACACCAAAACTAAAGCAAATGTAAATTATTTTAAGAATATGTCAAAAAAAGAGAGTCTATGATCAGATTTTTACTATTACAAATAATATAAAAAAACAATTACGAGACTTTAGTATCAACAGTAAGCAAAAAAAAAATGGTTGTAAGTCAACAAAAAAATAAGACTTTTTCTCTATAGTCATTTGGATATATATGTGTAGTTTTTATATATTCTACAGAAAAATGATTTAGTTTATAAATAGGGATAGAAAAAGATGGGGGACAAGTGGGGACGAGAGATGAGAGGAACATCCCCTATATCCCAAATCTGGAGTGTGCTGAGAACCAATTCGGGTCTTCATCACATCTCTCTTTTCTAATATCCTCATTTCTACTCTTCTTCTCCTTCATGATTCATTATTAATTTTTTTACATGTTACTGTTCTTTTTTCACTAGAAAACTTTAGAATTCGTCTACCAACTGTCGTTGACGCTATTTTTTTTTTTTTTTTTGAACTTTGGAAAATATTATATGAAAAGCCTTTGTCAAAGCCATCTCTAAATTTGAAACATAATCATGTTTGGTGGCTAAGGTTTGTCATTGCACCTTTAAGATTTAAATTGAATGCGAAATTTCCAATTTCAATGGCTTATTGTAAATGTTAAGAAGGGATGGTGCAATCGCAGTAAATAAAATTGGTCACCAGTCACCAGTAAGAAATATTGTGTGATCGTCCCACTCTACTCCAATTTCATGATTGCTTTAAAATGTGTTTTCAAAAGTTTGAAAAAAGTGTCTTACAAATGTCTTACAAATGTCTTACAATATTATTTCGATTATTCAAGTGTTAGGAGCTTTAGCCAATTTGTGATGGTTATTATTGAGGATTAATGTTTGTATCTTAGGTATTACCTAATCAAAACCAATGCACATTTTCACCATTACTAATTAAACGAAAGAAGAACTTAATTAGGCATTTCACCATTGTGTGCAAGGGTAGAAAAGTAGAAACAATATTTTGATGCCAAGAATAGAACAAGACCGCCACTAATAAAAATAGTGGCACAAAGGCAACAGTTGGTCACAAATGGCAATTTACTTGTCAATGGCCACGAGTTATTCAGTCTTTATGCTTTGAGAATTTATCGTAAGAAAAATCATTTGTGGTTGATTTCGATTGTTAATTCTTTCGGGTTGATTGATATATTTTCTTATGGTAATAATTACTTCTCTGTTTCATATAAATTGATGTTTTAGAGAATATTTCTTGTTTATAAAAGATTGATTTTCTAAATTAAAAACTAAAATAATCTTTTTACTTTATATTTTATTCCAAATAGTATAATATTTAGTGGGTTATGATTTCTCTTTCTACCATAAAATAATTATAAATTAGTTTAAAAATAAAAAGTTTAATTTTTTCTTAATATATATGTGTGAAACTATTTAGTTTTCTTAATGCGTGAGACAGATGGAGTATGAAGTTTATTTGATATCACGAAGCCTAATGATGAATACCGTCAACGTGAGCTGTCCGATAATGAACTAACTTTAAAAATTCGTTCCAAACTAATCAAAAGTGTGTCATCCAGTTATTCTCGTGTTAATACGTTAATCATGTACTGAATATAAAATTTATATTTTATGTATACTTTTCTCCTCTGATAAAAAAATGTTATATATATATGTATACTTTTTTTTTAAACTCATATATAAATCTTACTTGTTATTTTTTTCATGTATTCATTTCTCCATCATTTCGTGTATAAAATAGCTATATAGGATGGCTGATTAAATTTTTGCAAATTAAGAAAAGCAAATATGGAGGACAAGAGAGAAGAAGAAGTTATGCACATAGCCATGTTTCCATGGCTAGCTATGGGTCATCTTCTTCCTTTTCTTAGTCTCTCCAAGTTGCTAGCTCAAAAGGGTCACAAGATCTCCTTCATATCAACACCAAGAAACCTCGAAAGACTTCCCAAACTACCATCAAACCTCTCCTCCTCCATCACCTTCGTCTCTTTCCCTCTCCCTCTCATCTCCGGCTTGTCTCCAACCTCAGAATCTTCCATGGACGTACCTTACATCAAGCAACAGTCTCTCAAAGCCGCCTTTGACCTTCTCCAGGCACCTTTGAAAGAGTTTCTCGGACGGTCTTCTCCGGACTGGATCATATTCGACTACGCTTCTCATTGGCTCCCTTCTATTGCGGCTGAGCTTGGTATCTCTAAGGCCTTCTTTAGTCTCTTTAACGCTGCAACTCTCTGTTTCTTAGGACCGTCTTCGTCTTTGATTGATGAGTTAAGAACTACGCCGGAAGATTTCACGGTGGTGCCCCCGTGGGTTCCGTTTAAGTCAAACGTCGCGTTTCGTTATCATGAAGTCACAAGATACGTTGAGAAGACGGATGAAGATGTAACCGGGGTTTCTGATTCTGTCCGGTTCGGTTACTCTATCGGCGAGAGCGATGCGGTTTTTGTCCGTAGCTGTCCGGAATTTGAACCGGAATGGTTTGGCTTACTAAAAGATCTGTACCAAAAACCGGTTTTTCCAACCGGATTTCTTCCTCCGGTTATTGAAGACGGCGACGACGATGATACAACATGGGTTTGTATTAAAGAGTGGCTCGACAAGCAGCGAGTTAACTCTGTGGTTTACGTGTCACTCGGCACCGAAGCGAGTCTCCGTCGTGAGGAAGTCACCGAGCTAGCTCTTGGGCTGGAGAAATCAGAGACACCTTTCTTTTGGGTTCTAAGGAACGAGCCACATATTCCAGACGGGTTCGAGAAAACAGTCAAGGGACGCGGCATGGTTCATGTTGGATGGGTTCCACAAGTGAAAATACTGAGGCACGAGTCAGTGGGAGGGTTCTTGACACACTGTGGCTGGAACTCAGTGGTGGAAGGGTTAGGGTTTGGTAAAGCTCCGATCTTTTTGCCGGTCCTGAATGAGCAAGGGCTTAACACGAGACTGTTGCATGGGAAGGGGATTGGTGTTGAGGTTTTGAGAGATGAGAGAGATGGGTCGTTTGATTCTTGCTCGGTGGCTGACTCGGTTAGATTGGTGATGATGGATGAAGAAGGTGAGTCAATAAGGGATACAGCTAAGCTGATGAAAGGTTTGTTTGGGAACATGGATGAGAATATTCGCCACGTTGACGAAATTGTCAGTTTTATGACAAGTAAAGGATCATCATCTAGTTGTTGATATGATTACGGCTGCCGTGGGAGCATCCAATCATGATATTTGGAAGAAAATAAAAAAGACACAAAAATAAATTTAAAATATTCGTCTAATCCAAGAAACTTCTGTCTTCGAAGTTGTCTAAAAAAATAAGAGTGTAAATGGTAACAACATATTTGATTGTATGACAGTTTTATTGTACCTTATTATTAACTTTAGTAGATAGTATATGCTCGTGAAAAGTATTAGCAAAACAAATACGATTTAAAATAAATAAGTGATATAAAATAATATTTGATTAGTAAAAAAATTACTAGTAGTATTGTTAATAAGAAAATGTTTTGGTTGTAGTAAGAAAAATTTTAAACATATTATTTTACTTTTAACAATATATTATATATATATATCTATCTATTTTTATATAACATTTAGAAAAAACGATAAAGATGTGGAACAATAATTTTTTTACAATTGAAGTATAATTCAAGAAACATGTATAATTTTTTAAAAATAAAGTAAATTGGATAATAAATTTACAAAATAATATTCTAAAAATAATATTTTGTTATTGTAAATAAAATTTTAATATAATTGATTTTATAAAAAAGTGAGAGAAACACATTTCTGATTAAAAAAAAACATTAGCATGCAATACATATATATACTTACAAAACCGCATAAAAAAATTACAAACACATGAATTATGAGAGTTAGTACTGATGCATACATTTTTCAGTTTCTTTTTGAAAAATTAAACCGCACATTGAACTATTATTTTTTACTAACAAAAGAAAAACGCACTGCATCTTTAAAAAGTTATGTTGATTGCTGAACTTAAAAGAGATCCATAAGAAACCGTCTTGTCATTTACAATTACGCCACTCCCATTCCCTACCTAAGTAATCCACATTAACATATTATGCCACTCGATTTTTTTTTTCACTGAAAATTTTCAATATATAATACAAGGTGAAATACAGGGGTGGAATGCGTTTTTGAAATCCTAAAGTCGGCGGAAAACAGAAATATCCCCGAAAGCTTAAGCCCAATACTCGCGAAACATAGATTACAACACAAGAGCCAAAAGAGAAACTCTCAAAATCATCAAAGAAGTCGGGAGAGAACATACGTTGCGGGACTACATCCTCAAAAGTCGATGTCGAAAAGATCTACAAACCCCAAAGGAAGAGATCCAAGGATAGAGGCCACCACGAAGATTTAACCCAACTGAGAACGAATACCTCAAACAAATAAGCATGGAACGCAAATCTAATTCCTAACCACCTAATCTTAAACCGTGAATCTAAATCTAGGACTTTGCATCCCCACAAGAGGTCACTGCCCACAAGAGGTTAGCCTTACAAGAACAGAAAAGGAACAGACCACGGCAAAAGACCTATTTATTTTTCTAATCTATGGCGGTGGAAGGAAACTTAGTTTTAAAGATTCAACGAACTGAAAAGAGGTAAAACGTAAGCTATCCTAAGCTAGACAAACAACCTGGCCGTAACTTCTTCAAGATCAAGAGCTAAACTATGACCCAAACAAACCAAAAGGCTAACGACAAGAGAGAATCACGGTCGCTTACACCATGGCCGGGGAAGACAACCAGTCGGGAGAAGAGGCACATAAACGACGATCCTCCGAAGATCGACACCATCCCAACAAAATGATACTGCACTGAATCTCATCTGGGACATCCCAAAAAACGAACGGCAAACCTTTGACAAAGGTCAGATCCACCGTCTACGAGACACGCCGGAACTGGATCTGCCTCACCATCACCGTCAAGAAGCCTTAGTCACCACCGAACCACTTCGCACACCGAGATCTCTAAGGCTTATAGTAAAACAAAGAAAAAACAGGAACAGATCTAGAAGCCCTCTCACAGCGCCGTGGTGGCCACCGGAGAGGCAACACGGGGAGTTACAGATGACGGCTTGACCTAATCGTTTTAGGGAGAAAAGAATGAGGAGAGAGAAAACCAAGCGG
>NC_025702.1:9683403-9715530 GCF_000633955.1 Camelina sativa | reverse complement strand
AAACAGTCAAGGGACGTGGCATGGTTCATGTTGGATGGGTTCCACAAGTGAAAATACTGAGGCACGAGTCAGTGGGAGGGTTCTTGACACACTGTGGCTGGAACTCAGTGGTGGAAGGGTTAGGGTTTGGTAAAGCTCCGATCTTTTTGCCGGTCCTGAATGAGCAAGGGCTTAACACGAGACTGTTGCATGGGAAGGGGATTGGTGTTGAGGTTTTGAGAGATGAGAGAGATGGGTCGTTTGATTCTTGCTCGGTGGCTGACTCGGTTAGATTGGTGATGATGGATGAAGAAGGTGAGTCAATAAGGGATACAGCTAAGCTGATGAAAGGTTTGTTTGGGAACATGGATGAGAATATTCGCCACGTTGACGAAATTGTCAGTTTTATGACAAGTAAAGGATCATCATCTAGTTGTTGATATGATTACGGCTGCCGTGGGAGCATCCAATCATGATATTTGGAAGAAAATAAAAAAGACACAAAAATAAATTTAAAATATTCGTCTAATCCAAGAAACTTCTGTCTTCGAAGTTGTCTAAAAAAATAAGAGTGTAAATGGTAACAACATATTTGATTGTATGACAGTTTTATTGTACCTTATTATTAACTTTAGTAGATAGTATATGCTCGTGAAAAGTATTAGCAAAACAAATACGATTTAAAATAAATAAGTGATATAAAATAATATTTGATTAGTAAAAAAATTACTAGTAGTATTGTTAATAAGAAAATGTTTTGGTTGTAGTAAGAAAAATTTTAAACATATTATTTTACTTTTAACAATATATTATATATATATATCTATCTATTTTTATATAACATTTAGAAAAAACGATAAAGATGTGGAACAATAATTTTTTTACAATTGAAGTATAATTCAAGAAACATGTATAATTTTTTAAAAATAAAGTAAATTGGATAATAAATTTACAAAATAATATTCTAAAAATAATATTTTGTTATTGTAAATAAAATTTTAATATAATTGATTTTATAAAAAAGTGAGAGAAACACATTTCTGATTAAAAAAAAACATTAGCATGCAATACATATATATACTTACAAAACCGCATAAAAAAATTACAAACACATGAATTATGAGAGTTAGTACTGATGCATACATTTTTCAGTTTCTTTTTGAAAAATTAAACCGCACATTGAACTATTATTTTTTACTAACAAAAGAAAAACGCACTGCATCTTTAAAAAGTTATGTTGATTGCTGAACTTAAAAGAGATCCATAAGAAACCGTCTTGTCATTTACAATTACGCCACTCCCATTCCCTACCTAAGTAATCCACATTAACATATTATGCCACTCGATTTTTTTTTTCACTGAAAATTTTCAATATATAATACAAGGTGAAATACAGGGGTGGAATGCGTTTTTGAAATCCTAAAGTCGGCGGAAAACAGAAATATCCCCGAAAGCTTAAGCCCAATACTCGCGAAACATAGATTACAACACAAGAGCCAAAAGAGAAACTCTCAAAATCATCAAAGAAGTCGGGAGAGAACATACGTTGCGGGACTACATCCTCAAAAGTCGATGTCGAAAAGATCTACAAACCCCAAAGGAAGAGATCCAAGGATAGAGGCCACCACGAAGATTTAACCCAACTGAGAACGAATACCTCAAACAAATAAGCATGGAACGCAAATCTAATTCCTAACCACCTAATCTTAAACCGTGAATCTAAATCTAGGACTTTGCATCCCCACAAGAGGTCACTGCCCACAAGAGGTTAGCCTTACAAGAACAGAAAAGGAACAGACCACGGCAAAAGACCTATTTATTTTTCTAATCTATGGCGGTGGAAGGAAACTTAGTTTTAAAGATTCAACGAACTGAAAAGAGGTAAAACGTAAGCTATCCTAAGCTAGACAAACAACCTGGCCGTAACTTCTTCAAGATCAAGAGCTAAACTATGACCCAAACAAACCAAAAGGCTAACGACAAGAGAGAATCACGGTCGCTTACACCATGGCCGGGGAAGACAACCAGTCGGGAGAAGAGGCACATAAACGACGATCCTCCGAAGATCGACACCATCCCAACAAAATGATACTGCACTGAATCTCATCTGGGACATCCCAAAAAACGAACGGCAAACCTTTGACAAAGGTCAGATCCACCGTCTACGAGACACGCCGGAACTGGATCTGCCTCACCATCACCGTCAAGAAGCCTTAGTCACCACCGAACCACTTCGCACACCGAGATCTCTAAGGCTTATAGTAAAACAAAGAAAAAACAGGAACAGATCTAGAAGCCCTCTCACAGCGCCGTGGTGGCCACCGGAGAGGCAACACGGGGAGTTACAGATGACGGCTTGACCTAATCGTTTTAGGGAGAAAAGAATGAGGAGAGAGAAAACCAAGCGGAAGGCTATTCATTGTTTAGGGTTTAGGTTTAGTCATAGCGATGTTATGCCACTCGATTTAAAACCATCTTTTTTGTTGGTTCAAACTTCTCAAATCGTTTCTCCTTCTTTCCTCTTCTCTCTCCTCTTTTTCTTATTTTTTTAATAAGAGTATTTGTATCATCAACCCCCAATGGGATTGGTCTAAAAGGTCTAAATAATTATTGTATTTGGAAAGGACAAATTTGTCTACGGATTAAACCATTATTTTTAGTATGAACCACAAATTGTTGTAAGCCAATTCTATTTGTATGTAAAAATGGTTTGCAGTAGATCCGCTTTGGTTTTGTCTCTATTTTCTTCAAACCCTTTTCTACTGCGAAGGCATGGTACTACAGAACTTCGCCAACCCTGTCCCCACCGGTGTCTAATGGCTCCAGTCGGATTGTCTACTCGCTAGTAACACTGCCACTCCATCGCCACCTCCTGCTCAGCTGGTGAGACTCTAGGGTTCCCGCTAATGAACATGTATCCATTGTTAGGCTCAGTAACGACTCTTCGGCCCACTACCAAAGACAATGATCCATGTTTTCATCTTTTGAGGCCCTAGTATGTGTACTTCATCTCCTTACCAATGTTATCCCGTTGGATATATTCGCTCAAATATCTTGAATTCCTGATGCCTAATCCTACTTGGTCATTGCTTTTTGAGCGTGTGAATTTGCTGGTCCACTTTCGAAAATGTATGTCTTGCGTTAGAACTCCTCTACCTAGATCTGTTACTGAGAGTGTTAAGTCAAGTTCAACATCTTTAATACCGGTTATCTCTGCTTGGTCAAGTCGAGGAATCCTCGGTAGCAGAACATTGGTGACTTCAGAGTTGCTTGATAGTTATGTTTGTCGAGGTCAGCTTATTAGCCCTGTCCGGATTCTTGCTTTGTGTAACCATAACTATGTATCTGATCCGACATATTGCTTGAATCCTATTCTTAAACCCTTTGATCCCTTGTATCATCTACCGCCATTAGATTGAAAGCTTAGGTCTGTTGACTTTTTCTAGAACCAAACCGACTATAAGCTTCATGTGAGGGATGATGATCCACCTGCTTTGTTACAGTTTAGCACCCTTCTTTGCGAATCCCGGTTAGCTTCATATAGAATCATGAGGTATGTTCCTAAAAGCTTAAAGGTTTTTGATCCCATGCTCTTGAACCCTCTCATGTTGGCAAAAAACCCCACAAGTGTTTCTCGTGGAACACAAGCTCAAATGCGTCATCAGCTAGAGCCACTTATGACCACCCGTTGGTCGAGGATTTCGTGTAGCCTAACTTCGAGTACGAATCCGCTTTCGTTCTAATAGACTTTTCAAATATTGTAAAACTTTTTCGAGTTGAAAATTCCTTTGTTAACCTCATGAAACTCTTGTTTTTAGCTTTTTATATTAATCTTAAATCATGTTGTAAGAACTCTCTTTTTTTTTGAGGTTTAGACTGAATGAAAGTTTATTGTTATCAAAAAAAAAACGATTGACAGTTTTTTTGGTTCGTAAACTACGATTAAAATATATAAGAATTTGCAATCTATGAGTTTGTTATTATCATATAATAAAATCCAGCAAAAACCGAGTCTACTATAGAAGCCTAAATTTAAAGTCAACTATCAGCTAAATATGTCAATGAAATTTAATAGATGAAAGCGTATTTGGTATGAGTCCAGTAGTTGAAAAACTACATTACACTTATTTCAAGTACGTATCCGTTTCTCTCTATCATTGTCTCAAGCTATGGATAAATGGGAAAGTGTTTCATTGAAGAACTACCACAGTCCCACAATCAAGGTATACTGCCACAGAAATAAGTATGTTGTTCTTTTGTTTTTTGATCATAAATCATAAATTAAGAAGTTGCTTAATTTGTGATTGGCTTAGGACATCAAGACTGTTCCATGACGAGGAAGAAGATGATCTTGACTTGTTCTGCTTCGTGATCAAAACAATGACGCTACCTTAACCTGACCTTTAATAATTGGTATTGTATTACTAATTCCTTTCTTCTTCTTTCTTTTTACCTTGTAAGACCTTTTCTCTACTCTTTTCTGTCTTCTTACTATTTTCAACTTCTAGATTTCTCGATTTTGTGGAGTTTATACACGAGTTGTATAGTTTTACTAAATAGATCAAGATTTTGTTGTATACTCTTAGAATTCATATTAGTCCCCCTCTTTTATATCTCTCCTGAGCTATCAAAATTCTTCACTCATCTCTCTTACTATATATTGTTTCACATACATTTAGATCCTAGAGATATTTGTAATCATATCTCCTATATATTAAAAGAGAAGTACTCTCACCAAAAAACTGATGTGTTGCGGTTACAGAACTCATTTAACCTTTTTAATAAATGTTCTTATTTTTCATTGTTATTTACATAAACATGCCACTAGAATATTATGAGCCAATATTTTTTCTATTAGTTTATAAATATGAAAGATTTAATCAACTATTAAATCCAAAAATATATTTAGTTATCATTTTCATAACTTATTTACTTATTAAAAGTAAATTACATTTCACAAACAAGAGAAAAAATTATTTATTTATTTATCATTTTTATCGTTTTTCTCATTGCATTTTTAAACTTAGGATTAGTTTAAATTAAATCAGTTCATTTAATAATATTCCTTTATCTATGTAATAGTATAGTGATATAGATAATAATGTGAAACAAAAAATATGTGAATTTGATTTTTAGAAATAGAAAAAGACATCAAAACTTTCTACACCACCTCAAAATTCTTTTCCAAGTTTAAATATTTCACGGGTAAAACGTATTTTACAGAAAATAAACGCAAATTTGAATAAACGAAAATAACTTTACTTACGTATTTTATTTTATACAAACGAGTCTTAAATCTCAAATAATAATTTACTCATAAAATTGTATTTAAATCGATTTATCCCGCGCATAGTGCGGATTGATATCTAATTCTATATATAGGAAAAAGTCATGTTCTAAAATACAAATCTTACATATAAAACCAATTTTCATATATACATTTATCATAGATTATTGTGTGAAACTAAATGAGCAGAAATAATGAAATGTCGTTCAAACCAATCAATACATGGAATATTTCGATTACGTGGACAAAATTAGATTTACAAGAAATTCCATTGAGAATTATATATAGAAGAAAATAGTGATATATCAACATAGAAAATTATTGCAACAAACCAATATATCATTAAATATATATATATATATATATATATATATATTTATCAATCACATGTTGTTTGTTTTAGTTTTCACCATATATTCAATTCTCGAATGTAACGATGATGTACACAATATATATCAAATAATTTTATAATTGGTTATTACATATTTGATAAAATATGATATAAAATTAACATTTGCAGAAACATATAAAAATATTTTCACGAAGAATACAAGTTAAACCACACTTTATATCGCAGGTCGTACTTTGTAAATCCACCATAGGCGTTGAAGCTTCATGATGCAAAACAAGGTGAGGAGTTTTTTCAGGCAATAAACTTCGTGTTCCTTCGACACCCCGAAATGTTACGATAGTCATCACTACAAATCAAACCATATTTTATCTTATAAATTATAAACATAAACATGTACTTTTCATAAATATATGAAATTTGAAACTAACCGTATGTAACAATCAAGAAACTAACGAAAGCAAACTTCATTGTTTTTTTTCTCCATGTAATTGACTATTACAAAAGTTGTTGAGGATATGGTTGGTACCGAAGGCCTTCCCCAAGGGGGAGTTTTAAGAGGGTATGTAACTCAAAACAAGAAAAAAAAAAAAAAAAATTAAGAGGCTCTCTTGTTTAATATACTGGATTTGAGAATAAGAGACTGTACGTGTCAATTATTTGTTGGCCAAGAAAACTCTCGACTATTTTCTCTTTCTCCTCTCTCTCTCTCTCTGTCTACGAAGATATTGAAATATCAGAAGAGATATCTCTGAAAAAATTGATTGAAAGCTCGGTTTGAGTGATTCAATTACTTGTGACCTCCGGCGATGCATGTAATCTGAGAACAAAGGGGGAGGAGCTTGAGACCAGAGACGCTGAGCATGAGAAGCTTAAGTTGGAGTTGAAGAAACTTCAGAAGATGAAGGAGTTCAAACCTAACATGGTATAACCCTCTAGATCTATTGCTTTTGGTTATCGATTTGGTGATTAGATTAGAATTTGGTTTGGTTTTGGATTGATAGAAGTTTGTGATTTTGGATTGATAAAGCTCTACTATTTTCTGTTAGTTTCATGTTTTGTCAATGTAGAAATTATCATTAGAGATTATCCAACTCAGTGAGGTCTCTTATTGCTCCAATTGGCAAAATTTTGCAGATGAAAAAAGAGTTGCAGAGAGTGGAATCTTCTGGTAAAGCTTTTGCATCCGCAGGTTGTCCTCCAACAAAGCTTTTAGCTGATGTTCAGCTGCTTGATGATCTCATTTCTGTTTGGTTGCATTGGTGAATCTGATGTTTATGTGTTGGTTGTGATTTACAGAAAAAAAAGCATGGTACGGTCAATGAAAGATTTCAATTCCAAATTCTACAAGGTGAATAAGCTATATAATGAATTTTAATCTCTATTGGTGTCATTGATTTGTTTGCTTTCTTAGTTTAGCTGTTGAGATGGAATCTCCATTTGCTTATACTATATATGATTTAAGTTGAATGAGTTTCAGGTTTGGACTCTCTGTTCTCTGTCAAACAAGAAAAATTGGTGGTGGTGTTAGAGCTGCGGTGGTTATTGGTGGTCTCGGTCTTTACGGCGCTACGCACTCTCTCTCTACAATGTCGATGGAGGTCATCGAGCTATTGTCTTCAACCGCCTTGTTGGTATCAAAGACAAGGTTAGTCCCTGCCAAAAAAAAAAATGATTTCCTCTGAATCTGTAAATTGAATATTCGCCTTTAGTATCAACAATTGTGTCTTGTGTTTGTGACATCTAGCTGAATTTAGGTTAGGCTTACCGTTAGTAGTGAGTCTTGTGTTTGTGGCATCTAGGTTAAGTTTACAAGGTTGTTTTGTTAGTCTAGATTTGATTCTCGTTTGTAACAGTCAATCTTGATGCACTATATATATAATATTTGCTTGCTTGATTGTGTGGTTTCGGTCTATGAACTATACATGATAAGCTTGTGTTGTGTGGGATTGAAACATTCAGGTCAAAATTGGACTTAGGGTTCTCACCAGAGAGAGGTTAGCTAATTGGCTGTAAATACATGTTATTGATTCCTTCTTTTCCCTTTTCAAATAACCCTATATTGGTAAAATATAGCAGCTAGAGGAACAACCAAGCGTTCTTAACACTGAGGAAGATCGAAGCAGCTAGCTAGAGAGATCGCACAAACCATCTCAAAATCGGCAAACAAGGTCTACTTGAGCTCTGACAACCTGCTGCTTAACCTGCAGGCGATGGACCTTGATGTGAAGGCCAAGAAGTAGAAGATGATATGACTAAACCACACTAGAGCTCTCTCTTCCATAATTATCTTTCTGATTCTGCAATAATTTCATATTCTAGTTTAAATTTTTTATTTTCAACAAAAAAAAAAAATTCAAATTAAGAGACTCAAAAGTAAAACCCACCATTGGATTGGAGGAGAAATTTTAATTAAGATTCCCAAAGTTCTTATTCTACTAAAATTACATAATATATTACTTAAAAATTTTAAGAGGCTCAAATATATAACCCCCATTGGGGTTGCCCTAAGGGCATATCCATTGGGAGATAACTATTTTGAGGCTCTTGTATTTTTTTAGTTTTAGAAAGTGTACTTTTACAAAATAAGAACTTTTGGTTTGTTAATTAAAATTATACTCCTCCAATGGTAAGATCTAATTGGAGTTCTTATATTTTAAATTTTCCTAAACATTTGCAAATACTTATTATAACCTTTCCATAAGACCAATATGTTAACATTGATATTAGATTACAAAGACTGTGACAGTAGAAAAAACATTGGGTTTAGGAGATTACAAAGCATGTATTATTATTATATATGGACACGAAACAACAACAAAGGTGGTGCTTGGATCGATGATATTATGTGTAGTACCTCACGGAGAGGCTTAACATATCTGGAAATGCTTGGCCTCACGTTCAGATGGCTTG
Organism: Camelina sativa; assembly: GCF_000633955.1. Taxonomy (NCBI): domain Eukaryota; kingdom Viridiplantae; phylum Streptophyta; class Magnoliopsida; order Brassicales; family Brassicaceae; genus Camelina; species Camelina sativa. Next base: position 9,707,002 of record NC_025702.1, on the reverse strand, counting down.
CAAGTTTCTGTCCCAGAGATCGATCAGACTGAAAGATAGATTAAAATTGTTAGTTTTGCTCAAAATAACCAGATGATATATAGTATAAGCATATGGAGATTCCATCTCAACAGCTAAACTAAGAAAGCAAACAAATCAATGACACCAATAGAGATTAAAATTCATTCTATAGCTTTATTCACCTTGTAGAATTTGGAATTGAAATCTGTCATTGACCATACCATGCTTTTTTTTTCTGTAAATCACAACCAACAAAAACAGAAAATACACTTGTACAGATCTATTCACTATTGTACAGACCGACATGGAGAATGTGAAAGACCAAACCAAAGTGTGGGATGAATATAAACAATAACCTGCATCGAGAATTTGAAAGACCAACTCCCTTTGCAAACAATACAAATAAACAGAGCTGAAGAGAGAACATGAACTGAATTTGATATGGTCTACTGGTCGTTACAAATGGTATCAGAATGGTTATTAAGAATGTTACTTACCCTTTCACATTTTGCTGATGACTGCATTCGGCTTCAGAGGCTTCACAAAGAGGACCTTAATATCTCCAGCTTTCACGTCACTCGCAACTTATATTCTGCACAAGAAAAATGTTCTACTCATCTTTCCAAGTTTTAACATAGTCAAACCAAAGACAACTCAGCTCAGAAAGCACTAGCTCACAAATTATAAGAATGTGAGAAGGTTGAAACTATGAAACTACAGAAATAAAACTTCCAAATGTCAAGAGATCAGCTTAATAACTCATAGGAAGATGATACCTCTCCGGTGTTGACAGTCAGTACCATAAATCTGCAGTTCCTGCACCTGCGATATTGGTATCAACTGAATCCAGAGAGGTCAGAATCAAAGCTGAGACAACAAAACATTAATAAGACTTACACAGGCAAATACATATATATACACTAAACTAAAACAATTGTGTACTTTTTGATCTACAAAACAAACACAAGACCATGGTATCTCTCTAATCATCCTCAAGCTTTTGTATCTTAATCTAGTTCCTCTAAAGACATAGCCTTTTTGTGGCAACAAAATCACGTTTCCTCTGCTAACCAATATCTCCTTATCTCTGTTATTATCAACCGATCTCTCCTCCACCTTCATATCATCCCTTTCCGTCAGTTTGATATACCTAATTCCTCAAGTCAAAGATCTATAGTTCAAGCACACAAATCTATTCTCCTCCCAAACCGATAAAACGACCCTAAATTGACCAAATCTTTTATATATACACAAGAGACGATTTATTCAGAAGACTAAACAATAATTCATACAAATTGAAACATGAAATTACCATCAGATGGAGATTGGTTAACCAACGACGACTCTCAAATCTCTTGTTGATTGATCAGAATCTCTGATTTGTTGTTTTGATTGCTTAATAAACACCTCCGACTGAAGATTGTTTGGTCAGTAATTTGATTGGAGATTTGTTAATCAACAAGATCAAAGTGAGGCAAAAATTTCCCTCCGCTTCGAGAGAAGAAAGAGATGAAAGAAAATAAATTGTTTTTATATAGTAAATTAGACCAATTAGATAGTGACACCACACCAACTTTACCCAACATTTTTGATTTATTTTTAATCCCAATTAAAATAAGAGTCTTGCTAAAAAAACCAATGGATTTGCTCTAAGGGGGGGATTGAGCTATTGTGGAACTGCTTTTATAGAATGGAGATATGTTATGTTTTGGTCAAACACATGTCAAATTATACATAATATCTTGGTTGCATGGAAAAAAAACAGATACGCATAAGCGAAACGTTTAGGAAATGGAAAACGATTTTTTCTAAAATGAAGAAATAGAAACATATATATATATATATATATATATATATATATATATCTTATCTTATATAATAATGTAGAGTTGCCTTCTAAATTTTTCTTTATGAGCTTGATAAGTGGCACATTTGGAGCTGACACCTGTTTTGGAAAGAAAAATTTATTTCTCCTTATTGCAAAAAAAAAAATTTCTCTCTTATTGTGAAAAAAAAAAAATTCTCTTAATCCACTAAATAAAAATCAAAATTAATTAAATTTTGTTAAAGCTTCTCGGATGCATTTATACAAATAGAGGATGAAATATTAACACAAATTTTTTCTTCTTTATTTTTTTTTGTCAGACAAAGTCAAACAAATAGAATTACAACATTTTTCTAAGCTTAACACGTAGTCCATTGGAGCTAAATTTCTCTTAATCCACCAATTTTTAAATAAAAACAAAAGTTAATTATATAAGAAGAATTTTGTTAATTACGAGGGTGTATTTAGACAAAAAGAGAATGAAACGTTAACACATTTTTTTTTCTTGGTCAAACAAACACAAATTCCTTCTAAAATTATCTACATTGAAAGAATTATAATAAGTTCAATTCGCTAAATAAATAAAAAAAGATAGAAATCATTCCTCGGACTGTTTTAAATCAAAAATACACATAACTTGGTTTGCTTTAATGGAATATTATTTTCCTTAAACTTTAAATTGGTTTGACTTAATGAAAGTGGATGCGTTTCACATATATTTTTTGTTTACTATAGTCCTTGGGATTAAGAGGACAAAATTGAATTCACAATCATGCCAATAAATTATATATATGTTACACCACCTCCAAACAACTACTACACACACAATATTTGCCAAACTAGATTTATCGATTTTGTCGAGTTTATAGACGAGTTGTATAGTTTTACTAAATTGATCAAGATTTTGTTGTAGACTCTTAGAATTCATATTCCTCCTCTTTTATATATCCCTCCTGAGCTAACAAAAAACATGAAAAACAAAAAATAAAACACGCTCTTCAAAGTAAAACCATATGGAAAATATTTCAATTGCACTAATAGAACGAGAGCAAAACCAAACTTAATAATAGAACAGTAACATGTTTAAATGCTTTAATTTGACAATGAGATTTAAAAGGTCAAACTGATTACACAATAATAACAATTAAATATATACATATAACTCACAACACAAAAGAAATCAACTGTAATATTAAAAGTTTAATACAAAAAATAATGACAATTAAATGAGATATAATTACAATAACAAATAATCACATTTGTTTATAATTAATTACTAGATATTCATCCGCGGTGTATATATTTTTATTTATAAATAAATAATATAATTTATTATTTGTGACAGCTTGTCCCATAGGAAGATTATTAAAGGGTGTGGACCAGAATTCGAGAAACGTCTGACGCACCAATAATCTACCGGTGGATATAGATATCCACAGTGAGAGGTTGGGATCGATGCCCTGCAGGACCAGCTTGAGGTCCATTGGGGCAGCTAGCGGTGAGCTAGTGGGGTCCGTGGGACGGGTTGTCACACTATATAAAAAGATTGTGTAATTATAAATTATAATCATATATTTTCTTGTTTAATAGATATAGAAAGTTGATCTCAACTACAACTATTTAGGACATATATATGGTATAGAGAGACTAATTAAATTTGAATAGGATCCTTATCTCTTTAGTTATGTTCCATAACACTTATAATCCAATTTTGACTCTTATTATTTGTCGTAAGTTAGTGACGTGATTGAATAAGTTTCAGCAATTTTTTTAGTTGATATTGTAATTTATAATTTTTTCAGATCATTCATAAACATGTAAAAGGGTTTGGAATACAAATAGAGGGTTTGGAATACAAATAGAGTGATACCAATAGGTTTGTTTTCTTGAATCATATTCTCTCTTCTAAAATTTCTCCTTATCGATAGAATGTGAAAATAATTTTCTTGTTTAGTGGATATAGAAAGTCGTTATCAATTACAACTACTAATTAAGGAGAAATTAGTGGTATTCAGAAACTAATTAAATAAGGAGTTGAAAAGAAATTAGTTATGTTCCATAACTATATAAAAAGAATATATTTGGAAATCTTATATTTAAAACCATGCTTTTTATTGAAGTAATTGAATCATAAAACTGCTACAAATCAGCACTTATTTTGGGGCTAACCAAGCTAAAACAAAAACTGCAAACGATGAAAGTTTCAGCATGGGAAAGAATGAAAATTTAAAACAAAAACTTGAATGGAAACAAATAGAACTGCCGTGAATCACTAATTCTTTTCAACCTTGACCTTAACTCCTGCGATTTTATCATTTCCCTCTATCTTTGAGTTGTTCCTAGCACATCCTTGATCAATACCCTTTTTTTTTTTTCCACCCTCATGTTTGTCGTCTTTCCCCTCAGATATTGAAAGAACACCTACAGGTCCAAACTCTGGATTAGACTTTTCTAAGTCTATTGGTTCAATACACAGCTTCTTCGAAGTTGAGGATTGATCAAAAGCACTTCCATTGTTTGGATAAACACGCTTGGACGATGGAGTAATCGAGTCAGTAGTTTCTGGATCATATGCTAACATGAGAGGTCCCTCTAAGTGAAAAGAAAAATTCGGTTAATTATCCACCATTAGACGTAGTAAAATCTGATCACCAAAGGATATGACGATAGGATTTTATCATCACAAAACATGTTGATGCGGAGAACACAAATGATGATGCTTCCATCAGAATGTTGGCATGATCTGAAAACCCTCTCGGCGAAGGAACCCCATAAGGTACATGTCATTCTCTCATCTCTATACAATAGAAGAAGTATATGTATTAGATAATATATTTATCTATAGATAGTATAGGTATCAATATATAAAACCAATTTTTGAAGACATAATTACGTTTCATCGTTAAACTCGAAATTAAGCTTTGTATTTGGCTTATTGTTGGCTTCCAGATTCTCCAAGTCACCAACGCTGACAATTTGGCCAGTAACATCTGAAAAATGATTATATGGTTAGTAAATCATGTTTACTGGAGTGTTCAAATGAAATCTAAATCTATATATACTTACCAACCAAAATATGGGGATTAAGTTCCCCACTTTGGATCTGTTGGAACTTTGACAATGACAGGAAGGTAGAATCAGATACAGGATCACTGTGCAAAACCAAAGTTCTGTTGATGAAGGTCATCTTGTACAGATGGGTAGTTGGACTGAACTGACCAGTTGCGTAGCTAAGTCCGAAAGTCTCAATGAAAACCCGGTTACCAACATGGAGCTTATTCACGTACTTGGTAGCCAATTCCTTCCTAACTGATGCATGAATTTTTTTCCCCTACAATGTGTAGATATAAATGATGCATTAGTTGAACCGCGAGAGAATATGTGGATGTGTTTCATTAGCAAAAGAATTAGTGAAATTGTTCTTACCAGAGAATCTGAGACAACCAACTCAAGAGATTCACTAGTACTTTGACGCCATGGGGAAAGTGTTTACGGTTTCTTGTGAGTATTGTATGGGTTTAAAATTGCTTATGATAGTCGGGTTGGCAATGTTACATGTTTATAGGACAATGATTAGGGCGAGTAAATGAAATCAGTTTTAGGAGATAAAATATTAGAGTCAGCGAATAATTAGAGATATTATAACTACAAATTTGGTTTGATAGAATATTTGTGGAATATGTTATATTTTGGTTGTAAATGCTGTTTCTTTGTTTTGATTTTGAAGATATGTTGGAGGGTAAAAATATTTGCAAATCAAGGAGATCAGAAATCTCGGCGTCCTTTAGATAAAAGAAGAGTTTAATGGTAATTGTGTCATTGGCGATACTTTAGGAAATCTGAATAGGGGAAGATATTGTTAAAATAAAATCCTAATTTGTTTATGATTCTTCAGTAAATGTTTATATGAAATTTTAGTTTGCCAAAAAAAAAAAAATGATTAGGTGAAATTTAATACAATGGCAGTCTTGTAAATAGGTGGCAAGTTCGAGATTTATTTGCTAAATGTATTTGGAAAATGTATATATAGATACTGAAAGTAAATGATGAAAAAAAAAACAAATTACTCAGAAAATCAAATCTTATTTTAGCAACAAAACCCAAATGGATTATATGCAAGCAATTCAACCACACAACAAACTCCTGCTTAAAATCAAACGACAACACTGACAAAAAAGCAGCATCAGCTGCACAATCACTTTCTTTGATTGCCACATACTACAACCAAATGGTACACATTATACAAATTTTAAGTTGTGGTTTCGATCCAAATTTTCTGAGACATCGAAGAAACAATTTCATGTGTGATTAATCAATAATTTAACAAATTTATAAAAGCATATATTCTCTCATTTGGAGCGGACAGCCCCCAATTACCTACTGTTTTTTCGAAATCGAAGATCACAATCCAAATACTACAAGAAAACATGATGTAGAAGTGGTAAAAGGACAATGAATGCTCAATATGTTTTGAAGATCTACATAGACATGAAATATTAACACTATCTTGCAATCACAAATTACACCATGAATCACTATTGTAACATGGTTTTACTCTACGCTGCACGGAATCGCGAGAAGAGCGACGTTTCGCGTTCCCGAAGCGGAAGCGGAATCGGAAGCGCCGGGAATCGCTCGGAATCGTCAAGGAATCGCGATTCCAGAAGTGAGGCGTTTAGAAGCGTGGTGGAATTGACGTTTCGGAACTGGAATCGTCACTGGAGTTGATCGGAATCGTTTGATAGTATTGTGTCGGAAAAGATGAAAAATCACTAGCTATTGGGCTTATAGTTTTTGTGGCCCAAGTTCAGCTTAACCCACTTAAACGTAAAAGTTGAAATTGATTACAAGATTTATTATTTTTTCTATGTTAAAAGCTACTAGGTTAAAAGTAAAACCTAGATAAGAAGCTGTAAACTGAAAAGTCTCTAAGTTCGTAACTCTTAATCTAAACCTCTGAATTTTCTTTCTCAAATCACCAACTAGAAGAGACAAAGGTAAATTAAAAGCTATTTTTTCTGAATACTAATCTAATCATATCTTGTTTTTGTTTGTTTTTCTTGTATTAATTGTGATGATGGTTCGTACATATTGTTTAATTGTTGTGCTCTGTTTTCTTTGTTGTGTTCTGTTTTCTTTGTTGTACTCTGCTTTCTTTCTGTTTTCAGTTTTTCACTTTCAGTTATAGATTAACATTTATGATATGATTAGTAGCTGACATTTTTTTTTTCTCCAGAAATATAACGACACCATGTCTCAAAATTCTCCAAATATTGTAGTAGATGACAAAGCACCTTTGTGGATCTATGTGAAAAGAATTGAGAAGCTGGCTGGAGGAGGGTCATGGAGGTTTCAATGCATTTTTTTGCAATATTTTGTATGTGGGATCTCATAGTAGAGTTTTGAGTCATTTGTTACAAGAAGGAATTAAAGGAATTAAAGGATGCTTGAAGGTTATATTCAAATGAGTTGTAATTTTTGTAATATTTATATGATTATGTATTGAAATGTTGTTTATAATGTAAATACTATGATTCTACTTTTGGTATTTTCTTTATATATATATATATAATTTTTAGTATTTTCTATAAATACGCTTCCAACAAGTACCCGCTTCCTATTTTTTCAAAAAATTTCGCTTCGCCGCTTCCAAACGCTTCCGCTTCCGCGTACCCGTTTCGGATTCCATGCAGCTTAGGTTTTACTACATGCTACATACTATTGAAGTTATATTCTAGACAAACAAATATCTCTATTTTAATATGTAAACAAAAAAAAATGTTCAACAAAAGATCCAAACATGTTTGTTGCTAAGAGATCCAAGCTAAAGCTTAAGAAAAATATTGTATTTAGTTTTTTTTATAATGACATAAGACTTTAACTTTTCATTAAGATAATGACAATACATATAATTTTTTTTTATCAACAATAATGACAATAATTTTAAAAGAATGAATAAAGTTACTTATTTATGATTTAAAAAGAGTTAATTTTGAAATAGTTTTTCAATTTTATTTGTTTTGAGAGTTTGTGGAAGGAATAAGAAAACAAAAAAAAAAAAAAGTTTCCAAATTGGGGTATCCAAAAAACAAAAGACAAAGGACAAAAGACAAAGGGGCTTTAGCAATTTTAATCTTTATCCAAATTAGTTTCCATTTGTGGAGCTTCTTCTACCCAAAATTTGGGGGCTGAGAAAGGGTTTTAGGGTTTGGGGGAATTTATTGAAAAGTTCGTTTAATGAAGGCTGCGACGAATCCAGAGATACTTGAGGTTGATGACGAAGGATGTGAAAATGATGATTTGGTGGATGATGTTTATGCGGCAGAGCAAATTGGCTCAGAAGGTGTTTCAACGAAACCCTCAAGAACCAGTGAGCTCACTCTCTCCTTTGAAGGAGAGGTCTTTGTCTTTCCTGCTGTCACACCTGACAAGGTTCGTTTCTTCTTCTTCTTCTTCTTCTTCTCTTTTATGTGTGTGTTTTTTATGTCATTCTGTTTCTGTATTTGGACTAGTGTACATGGGGAATGTTGAGAGCTATAGTTTCTGCATTTGGAATGTAGGAGCAAGTTTTGTTCAATGGCTGCTGAATTGTTGAAAGAGGAATTGATGTGTTTATTAGGTGAATGAATCTTGTAGGTTGTTGTTGTTCTGGAAGCCTGGTTTAGTCACTGTTGTTTGAGACTGTTTCACTGAGGTTTGAGTTTCCCTTGCGATAATACAACACTCTTTTTATGCTTTGTGGTGATTCAGGTGAAAACTGTTCTCTTGCTATTGGGAGGGCGTGATATACCTACTCCTGTTCCAACACTTAAACTTCCATTTGAGAATAGCAGGGTAATGTATCAGGGCTTCGAAGCTAAAAGTTTTCGATTTTCTGGATGTTTTAGTAGGTTCATATGATCTTCAGGGTGTAGGTGATAATCCCAGGCGGTCAAATCTGTCAAGACGACTAGCTTCTCTAGTTAGGTTCCGTGAGAAGCGTAAGGAAAGATGTTTTGACAAGAAAATTAGATATACTGTGAGAAAAGAAGTTGCGCAGAGGTACATCAAGTTTCTTGTTAACTTAATCTAGGTGTGAATTTGGCTGCTTTTCTTATACTCTTCTAATGTTTACCCGCAAACTTTGGTTTTGGAGAATTGATGGACAAGTTTATTTGCCTACTGGATTGATGCTAAAGGCTATTTTGTAATTCAGGATGCACCGTAATAATGGACAGTTTGTTTCCGTTAGAGATGGTTCGAACTGGGAAGCTACCCAGGGTGGCCTTCAAGATGGCACATTGCACTCTGAAACTGCGTGAGTTGTGGATTTTTAACAGTTTCCAGTTTTATTTAGAACAAGGGTTTTAAGTTACTCGTTGATGGATTACTTGCTGCTTTCTTTATTGGCAAAAATCATGTAGCACGAGGAGATGTGAGCACTGTGGGGTTGATGAAAGTAATACTCCTGCAATGCGCCGAGGGCCAGCTGGACCGAGGACTTTGTGTAATGCTTGTGGTCTTATGTGGGCCAACAAGGTCATCTCCCTTTTTTTTTTTTTCTCTCTACCCTCCCATTTTTCTTACTTGAGTCTCGATGGTTGCTGTTTTTTTTGTCAGTGCACACAATATATAAACACGCCATTGATGCTGATGTGATCAGCATTTAACAGCTTTATTAACCAAATTTAGTGTCTTCCCCAAAAGAGAAGAAATCTTCCATATCTATAGTTGGTTAGGTTCTTATTAAGGGAGAGGTGGCTTAATATGATCTTTCACTTTCTATTTATAAGTTGGAATCAGCTTGTTTGCGTACTGACTTGATTATTCATCCGTTTCTTACCTTCTTCATGTCAAACCGTTGTCTTAATCGAAGACCTTGTGATTTACATGTCGCATTTCCTTCTCTTCAACATAGCTCTACTCGTTTCTTTTTTGAACATTATAAGCCGTTCTAGTGAATTTTGATTTATTGTGTATTTGTGTCTTCTCACTGCGATCTGGTTGTTTTGAATATCCAGGGAACGTTGAGAGATCTCAGCAAAGGAGCCAGAAATCTTTCTGTGTCTCAGATTGAACCTGTATGTAAGACATTCTGTGTTTTTGGTTCATGTCACAAGATTAGTGTGGGACTTTTTTTTCGGTATTGCTATTGGTCTGATTAGTTATCCTTAATAAATATTTACAGGAGACCCAAATAGATATCAAACCACTCTACACAGAAGACTCTAGCAAGCAGGATAAAAATGTATGCCGCCTTGTCATTTTCTACACTATTCCTTACAAAACCTTTATACTTTCATAATACTGAGAGCTCAGCTTGCAGGGAGTTTCAGTAGATCCTACTAAAGCAATACAAGAGTTTCCACTTGATACCGATGGCAATCCCGATGTTAAGGTATTCATCATTAATTGTTTTCCCTTTCAAAGGCATGCACATACTTTTTTATTGGACATCTTCTTTTTTGGACAGGGTCTGCAAGAAGCAGATGAAGATATGGCCAGTTATTTACCTGTTGGAATGCTGTCCTCATCGGCCGATGATGATGATCAAGTAAGATAATTTTTCTAAACAAGTAAAGTTAATATTTGTTCTGCCTATGTAGATTCTTGGAATTATGGATTGAAGTTCCCCTTGATAGCCCATGTTCCAAGTAGCATCATAATAATATAGTTTTGGGGGATGCAGGAACCTCTTGTGAATCTGGCTAATCCATCTGATACAGACTTTGATATACCTTCTAGCTTTGATTAGTTAGAAGGACATCAGGAATGTGATTCCATTTGTAACTATGAGGCAGCTTCATCGGACGGAGCACAGCTTTGTGGAAGGAAATAAATAAATAAGTTATGGGGCTAGAGATGGGTTTGAAGCGTTTCTTATTTGTACCTATGATTATGTATCAGTTTGATACTTGATACTTGACACTTGCTAGATTCAGTACATACATGACTGATGATGGATCATAAGCCGAAAATGTATATTTCCCAAACAAAACCTTCTTCTTCCATGTCCAGTCATCCGTCATAAACCAGTCTTATCAACACTAAGCTCGTACAATGGACGTGTAAGCTATCTTTAAAGAGTGTAAACGTGATGGTATAATAATAATGTGCAACTCTTTACAAAATTTATAGGAAACAAAAAAATTTGAATTCTACTATCTTAAATCTGATTCTGGTCAAGAAACTCTTCGTAAGCTGACGATCCACTGGAAGAGTCACTATCGTAATGGTCATCATCTTCCTTAGGAGGAGACAGAGTAGGCGAGAGTTGTTGAGGCATCTTAGAACCTGCAACACAACAGATAGAGAGTTCTTTCTTTTAATTTGGTTTGCAACTCACATAACTTGACAAACAACTAATGAGATTTCACAGTAAAACAACACCTTTAGTAGTGTTTTGATTTTGGAACTTCTTAGAGTGACGCCTAATGAGTTTCTTAGCTTTAGTAATCGTCAATTGTCTTGCAAAGGGGGAGAAGTCTGATTCGTTGTCACTCCATTCCCCTGGGAAGTTGTCTTCTGTTTCGCCTCTCATTGTGCGAAGCACAAATTTCTTGGCCTTTCGCCTTTGAGTATTGAAAATACCTCTAATAGATGTGACAAATCCGTCACCTGCATTTTCGCCAGGGCGCTTCTCCCATGCCCCTGAATCCTGATCTGATCTCCCAGACTCGTCTTTGTCTCTCAAACCAATCTCCTCTTTTGGAACATGAGTTTTGTCTTTGAATTTCTTCATCTACAAAGACCATCAAATGACATGAGTTTTGTTTAATCAAGGGACGCATAAACCCTTTTGCATTTATTGCTGGTGTAAAAATGATCTTACTTGCATTCCGGTTACCGACTTGAGCACTCCCCATATAATGTGCTTCTTTACTCGAGAGAAGAGTCTCCTCCATGTGCCGCTGAATTCAACACGATGAAATGTGTCCATCAACAGCTTCATATCGTTCACTACAAATCTTGAGCCTTCGTAAGTGATCAACAATTCCACCTAGCCAAGAACCATATTACGACGATTAAATTTATTTTTTCTTGGTAAACCATGGACCTTTTGCTTAGATAAGTTAATCAAGTGACAAACCTGACTAATCTTGATGGTTTGGAATTGCATTATCTTTTGGGGCCTAGATTTCTTGTCTTCCAATGACTTTTCCCCCTTCTTTTCTTCATGAACTGAACGGCCAGCCTTGGAAGTTTTCGAATCCTTCATATTGGATAGAACAAGCTCAGTAGCTACAGATTCTGCCACAGTCTCCTCCCATGATCTGTCAAAAGAGGATGTTCTTCTCAGTTCTCTCCCTGAACCACGAATCGTGCTTGACTTTAGGTTTTGATTCTTTGACCCCTGAAATCATTTCAAGAACATAGTTACGAAGATTTGTAGAAATGATATGAATGTAAGAATAACAAAAAGCAAAATTCACCTGGCTTAAATCAGATGTAGAGAGCAACGCTGCCGCTTCAGCAAATGAACCCTTCCTGACTCGCTTTGAACCTGAGGTTGTCGACACTTTCCAAACTTCCTGGGAGACAAAATACGAGCATGATCATAACTCTTTAGCAGGAAAGCTATATTCCATTAGCTAAAGAAGTAAAATGGATTAATAACAAACCTCCCTTCTCTGTGAATGTTGCTCCTCTCCTGGAAAGATATACTCCCACATCATTGTGTACATTGTTTCTGTCAAATGGATTTTTAGAGGATAGATTTCGACCTGCCAAGCAAACACAGGAGATCCATTTGAGTTAATAGAGTATATACTCACTAGTTGTAATACGCAAGCTGGTGATAATGGACTGCAATGAAAAAAGCTTGAATCCACCAAAGAAACCTTGGTTCGAATTTCCCTAGTAGAAAAAACACTCTTCTTTATTCACCAAAGAAGACTATGATTAACTAGAGGTTTTTGACTCTCAACCCTAAAATCAAACAATATAAAGGATGATTACCACATTATGCATCTCCTATATTAATTTTTTTATCACACTAAACCATTTATGAACGGTTAATTCTGCCGAGCTGGTAACTTAAAAACAATGCTTTAGCCAGAAAATCTTAGTGCTTACTAAACTTCTAACTTGCTGAACAACTTTTCAAAGCTCACGCTTCTTGACTTTTAGTCCTCATATTATTAGTGTCATTAGAACATATATGACGAACAACGACTTGCCTGGAACAGTTCATAAGGAGCCTGTCCGTCTTTTGGGATTCCTTGCCTTGCATCTACCTGTAACATCACTTTCCTGCATCCAATGTATACAACACAGTGAATTTCGACGAATATCAAAAGTTACAAATTCGCCATTCACGATTTATCTACAAGTCTCCAAAGCTGAGTAAAATGAAAAAAAATATGCATAGCTAGTTTTAGCCGAATGTGAAAAATGAGAGCAAAGACTGAAAGAATCCTGTGAACGGATATATAAAGGAAATAAGTAGATTAAAATTACTTGCGCTAGTTTTAAAAGAAAGGAACTCACTTGCCCCATTCCGGAGGAGGATTCCAAGCTGATAGAACAGTATCACACTTGGCATTAGGCAGACAGTTCCGCAGGACAACATATCTGGTTGTGAATTGGGCAATCCCAACATCTCTGTAGTCCCTGTTAAAATCATAAATCTGCAAGCAGTGTGAAACATATTAGGGATTTTCTTGCCAATATGTTAGAGAACAGATTTGGCTCGAAATAGAGCAGCCAAGGCTGAAAAGTAACAACAGTAAACTGAAGAAAAATTATGTTCAATGATTAGTTGTTTCTAAAGATCCAGTAAGATCTTATAGTTTAGTTATATGGAGTAATGAATGAACAACACGCTCGACCAGCCATCCCCAAGGTATATTAATATATTCGCTTACCATATTGTCTATTTCAACCTCAGCGAATGTTTTTCCATCTAAAACCATAGACCAGATGACTTTGCTGATTTGTAAGGAAATACGCATGGCAGAGGATGGTCTCTTGTTCTTATCCTTTTCCAACAACCTTAACTCCGCAGCATTCTTCACAGAAGTCCGCAGTGCTGTATATGCTGTCTTCCTAGATTGTTGCACACTGGTATACGCTTTCCTCAGTCCCTCCACCTGCATATGAGATACTTAGTTTACCAGATATCATTTGATACAGACAAAATTTTTCTTTATTTCTTATAGAACTATTTTCTCACCAATACTGGCCTCCCACCAGTGATCATCCAGAAATCGCTTTCCTTTTCGAGATTTATGTTTCCTGAGTTACTTTCACTCTGCGTCAATTTTCTAATGTCATCAAGAAGCGACATCCTACCCCTCTCTTTCTGTTCAAGTTCAACTTTCGCAAGTTCCACCTCCTCAATGCCATCAGGAACTACCTCATCAATTTCCTCTTCAACTTCATCATCTTCTTCACCAGAAAGTTTTAAACTGTCGTTACGAGCCCTGAATTTTCATATGCATTTGCAGGTAATAAGATATAGTCAGGGGCTACATTTCAACTACATAAAAAGTTGAATTTACTATTGTAGAAAATTCAGGAATATTTGTAACTTTCACGCAGCTATACACTTACTTTGGTAACCTTGCAAGCAGAAGATTAGACAAAACGTCCGACATAACTTGAAACTGACGTGATGTCATCGATGCTGTAATATTACGAGAATTGAAAGTAAGCTCTTTCAGTGGCTTCACCTGCAGCATATAATGGTAATATAAGTCATTCAAACAATGTTACAAAAGAGTAGTGATACACAAATAATGCTGCGTCCAAGAGAAGTGCATAGTTGGGATGTATGTGAGAGGAACATTATACATTAGTGTATGAAAGATTGTAGACATGCTCTTCAGTCCTACTTTTGTGTATAAAGAGAACTACAAATAAGTTTTTGGTGAACTACAGAGGCTCTGTTGAACTTAATGCACCTTCTGTTTGAATCGCACTTTCCAGTCTTTTGAACATAATGCCTTTACGCTGATGGTNAGCCCTGAATTTTCATATGCATTTGCAGGTAATAAGATATAGTCAGGGGCTACATTTCAACTACATAAAAAGTTGAATTTACTATTGTAGAAAATTCAGGAAGTGTTTGTAACTTTCACGCAGCTATACACTTACTTTGGTAACCTTGCAAGCAGAAGATTGGACAAAACGTCCGACATAACTTGAAACTGACGTGATGTCATCGATGCTGTAATATTACGAGAATTGAAAGTAAGCTCTTTCAGTGGCTTCACCTGCAGCATATAATGGTAATATAAGCCATTCAAACAATGTTACAAAAGTGTAGTGATACACAAATAATGCCTGAGTCCAAGAGAAGTGCATCGTTGGGATGTGTGTGAGAGGAACATTATACATTAGTGTATGAAAGATTGTAGACATGCTCTTCAGTCCTACTTTTGTGTATAAAGAGAACTACAAGTAAGTTTTTGGTGAACTACAGAGGCTCTGTTGAACTTAATGCACCTTCTATTTGAATCGCACTTTCCAATCTTTCTGAACTTAATGCCTTTACGCTGATGGATAAAAATCATTCCAAAAGGAGAAAAGACTACAAATATCGTAGTTTTTCACTAAAAAAGGTTTTACCTTCAGGTCGGGAGTCACACCTTTGTGCCTGGTGTATTGAAAGTACATATCGCACGGCATAAAAACCCTTTCAAGCAGTGCGCCAGTACGCTTTGCCTTTGGGGACCTTTTTCTAATCTTTGGGAGCCATTGCACCCCAGCTCCTGGATCGACATCTGTCGGTGCCACATGAGCTTGAACATGCTCCAACATCATGGACACTTCCATGCGTGTCCATGTCATGTCAGTGCCATTTTCAGGAGGATTGTGATCATTTTCATTTTGAGCTGCCTTCTCAATCATGTCATAAGCAACATGAACCACTTGATGAAATGATCGTGCTAAAACACGGCCACTGGCAGCAGCGAGCAAAAACCTACCCTGGTTGATGAAGAGATAATGTAAATAATGATGACAATTAAAAAACACTGCAAGGGATCTGAAAAGATTTACGGATTCAAAATTCAACCGTAAAGCTTTTTGGATCAATAAACTCATTTCATAGATTCGGTATACCCGCTCAACTGTAAGTATTCTACTTTATCAGAATCACCCTAAGAGTTAGTATTTTTCAAGATATTCTGTTTTTAAGATAGGACTGTCCAGGAATTGAAAGAATTGTACATGAGAGTAATAGAATGTTACTTCAAGGTAGTAATACTTTACTAAATGACAAATCTTCAAGTTGACATGCATTCTTCCGGATTTAAAAGGCATACCAGAAGTAGTGTTGTAAAGACTCAAGTTTGATCTATGCTTACATTTATGTCTTCTGAATGGAGATTTAATTGTGGCTCAACAACGTTCACCATAAAATGCCGAGTTCCTTCTTCCTCTGAACCATTTGAATTTCCCGTTTTTGTGGCTCCTGTATCAGACAGATAAATAGTGTGAGGCCTACACATTGTATGGAAAGTATAATTTGCTTGTTAACTAAGAAAACGAACATAGGACATAGGATAAAAAAAAAAAGGAAAAAAGAAAGAGAGTAAGGTTTAACTTCCATAGCTATAGAATACTACAGTCTACAGATGGTAGCTTCAAACAGACAAATAGAGGTAAGTCAGCAAGACTTACCAAGTGGGAAAGATGCAAAGCTCTCTGTTTTAATTGGTTCTGATGAAGGTGAATGAACTTCCACAGGCTCCTTAGATTGGGAAGTGAGGTTTACATCTCCTGTGGAAGGCTGTTTAGCTGGATCATCTTGAGGAACTTCTAATTCAGAATGCTTCTGGCTTCCCTCAAGTAACTTTCTCTGAGCATACTGACGTGAAGGGGAAGGCTTGGGGGCTTGAAATGCTTTGGAAAGTCCACCAGCAAAAGACAAAACAGCATCTCTGTTTTCTATGTTCCACAATAGTTTGAGTCCATAAACAAAAATACGCTGACAATTGTCCGCTATCACGACATTGTATCCATCATCATCGCTCGGATCTGAATGTGAATCCTCCTCAGGTTCATTTCGTCTTTCAGTTGTAGTTCCTGCATCTACTTTTTCACGATAAATTTTTCCTTCTTCTTTCCATACCATCAGTCTTTCAGGGTCAGCCTTAGGGGCCTGCCTCCTGATTGTGAAATAATCAGATGAAAACAAAAACCCATCGTCAGGATGCTTCTCGATAGAATTCCCACTATCAGAAGTAACTCTATCAGTTGATCCAGATTGTGAACTTGTTCGACTCATCTGAACTGGCTTTGAACAATGCTGATCCCCTCTTAAAAAGGCTTTAGGCAGATGGAGGTCTATCCCCTGATACACTGGATCAAGAGTTTCACGCTTGCATTCAAAAGTAAACTCTTGGTTGCCACGACTGAAGCATATTTCATATTTCAGCTTGGTCATATCAAATGTCAAGCCTTTGGCAGGATTATTAGAATCCAGGGTCATATGCTTGATACATATAGGTGTAACATCTAAGCGGAGCATATATTCTGTCATCACTCTGTCTAGGGACAAGTTCCCTGATCTCGGAATTCTTGGAACTCCGAAACGAGGCCACCGGGAAAATGTGCGAAGTTTGTAAGGAGGAAGATAATTCATGTTCCAGAATCTGATCAACCATGCCAAATCATGAGCACCAATGTTTATTGTAGGTGGGGAAAACGAAGATTTCTCAGGCTTACACTTGGATCCGACTTCAACTGTTTGATCAACTGCAGATACTGATGGCTTAGGTCTTAAAGTGAAATCCCAGCGCAGTGAGAGAGAAGTAGACCTGAAAGGATCATAAATTTTATCACGAGCCTTTCCTTCAATAGGCAAGGCAAACAGATAATGATTCAGTGGACTTCCAGACTCGCACTCCCAATCCATCCGGACTTCAACACTGAAACGTGGAACCTCAAGGAAAGGGTAGCTTAATGGACAAACCGGAGGGTTCGGATAATGTCTAGCCAAACCTTCAAAACTGCTAAAGAAAATTTTTATGTCCTCAGCAGAGAAGTGCACGCGACCATCTGATTGCTGGATTTCCACGGAAGCAGAGGTCATTTGGAGCTTGTCAAGCTTTTCATAGGGGTCTGGAGTAGCAAGAACAATCCACTTTGTCTCAGAAAAGGACAAGGTTATATTACCATGGATGTAATTTCTCATTTCATCCCACCATGGTAAACTTTTCTCCTTTTTGGGAGGCTGAATAAGACCAGGACCCTTGAGACTGAGATTAGCTCTACGAAGAGCCACAGTGAAGGCATAACTAATGTCAGCAAAAACTGGTTCATATCCAATTCCAAAGGAGACCTCTCCCTTCTGAAATTTTACAGGCAAATCCAGGTATGTTTTCATTGCGGGTGTTGTTCCACTGGCTGAACGGAGCATCTGCACCTTTCGCCATCTTCCGATATATACATCATGGATTACTTGGGGCTGAAAAGCTGTTGCCTATGTCAAAATAAGAGAAAAAAAAAATACGTTAGGAGTATGAGCAAAGAACCTAAAAGGGTAAAGATTTCGAATGGGGAAAAAGCAGAAAAAGAACAAAAGATGCAGGCGGGAACAAATTTGTCATTCATTTGAAATAACAATTCATGCATAACCATATAGTTGATGATTTAAGGATATAGTGGCTTAGATTTTCCATCTACTAACGTTAATATCTAATACAACTGGATATGTATCCATAAAATGCCATTGCTAGTACTCCACTCTATTTCACAGCAGGGATCTCAGAGCTACTTTATATACTTAGATTATCACTTCTTTAAACTGCTTAGAAGGTGGTTTTTTCACGTTTTATAAACGAGGAAACATCATATGCACAAAACATCAAACTTCCTCCAGGAACTCTTTCTCACAAAGAAATAAAAAGAGGATGGTTTTTGAAACCAAAGGGGAAATGATATTTGCTACAGAGATAGGGGCAGTCTTACCTGCTGAGCCAACACAAGAAGGCCTTCGCATTTACCCAAAGCTGTTGAGAGAAGAGGAAATGTGTAGTTTCTTATTTGAACAGCAAGAGTCCCAGTGTTTAACCGAAGATTGCTTCCATAAAGTCGTGAAAAAGGAATGTCTTTTTCTTCACTTATAGGGTCAAGCTTCTTAACGATTTCTATCATCCCAGCTTCACCTCCACTAATAGCTGTGAGACTAAGATCCAAATCAGTAACAGAAACAGAAAGTAAAGATGTCCTAGAAGTGCTCATCTTAAAACCAGCCTGAAATCCTTCTTTACAGGCACCTGAACCATCTGATGGTCTTAAACTTTGACAGGACTTGTAGTATGAACTGAACGATTGTTTACATAATTTTTCATTCATCATCTGGATAATGGAAGGATCTTGCGTGTCAATTTCTTCTCCTTCGAAAGAAAATTTCTTCTCAGTACTGTCTGACTCATCTCCCCCAGTTTTTGGAACCTGGTTTCCACTGGAAATTAATTCGTCAAGAAATTTCGACCTTATGGCTAACTCATAGGCTTCTTTCCTCATAAGATGATAATGCTCATCAAGCCAACCCTGGAGAGGTTCTTCCTCAATATCAAATATTAACTTGCGAATGCCGAATCTTACACGTCCAAATTTTTTCGACCCAGCTTTTTTAGGTGCTGAGCTTTCCTTTTTTTTTGGCAAAATGAGTTTGGTTTTGGCGTTGGTTACAAGCTTCAAAGCCCTCAGCATTTCTTCTACGGCATCATCAATAGCACGGAGCTGAAGCCTGAAGGGCATGCATATATGTATATCAACTCCTTGAACTAACCAATCCCATGGGGTTCCTGTTCCTGTTGTCGCATTGGATGAAGTGGAAGGCATGCTAGGTATTCGTGATATCTGTACCCGACTACTTTTGACTATTCTACATCCACAGAAACCAAGCATAAATCCTTCCAGCAGTACTCCGATACCCACATTCTCTGAGAAGATTGACTGAATCTGCACCTCAGCCTCCACCCCATCTCCAGCCTCCGCAGTTATGCTTAACATCTCTACATCAACAGCAAATATAGATTCCTTCTTCTTTTTCTTATCAACAGAATTCGAGGTTGTAGTTGGTTCTTCCTTCTGTCTATCACCGGTTACAGTGGAAGCATCTTCTGGGTTTCCGTTCCCTTGTTGCTTAAGTTTCTGAGTTAAGATCAAGGACTTCAAACGCAGACCGAGCTCGACCATTGATATGTGCACATCAGGCTCCCATCTGACGGCAATATTAGAGGCACTGAAGAGAGAACAGATTGAAACTTCCTTAGCACCACCTATACGACGTACAAACTTAGCGTTTTGGATGTCACAAAGTGTCACCCTGGAAACTTGGTGAGGTTCCTCCAAAAATTCCTGGTAGATCGACTTTGCTTTTTCAAGTTCTACCTGTGTAGACTGAATCTCCTTGTTTAGAGTAAAGCTGAATTTGAGTAATTCAAACGAAATTATGTACTTCAACTTCTCATGTTCCTTGGACAAAGTAGAGAAAACAGTGGCACTTCGAGGTGTGCCATCAGCTGAGACATTAATTATTACTCTTCCACCTTGTGATCCATAATTTACACGTTTAGGATCATCAATGACTGTATTGTCCAGGCTCGAATCTCCAGCGAAATTCAAAGAGAAACGCTCAACATTGAGCTTCAAGAGTTGAGTCCCTCTGCCCGATGGCTTCGATCTATGTACCACTTTTTCCTGTCTGTTCTTATTACTAGCACCAGTTAAACTTTTGATGACAGCCTGAATTGACATTGCGTTTACTACAAGTGCTTCAAAACTTCTGAAAGAAAATAACAGGCTGACTTCTGATACGTCAACCACCAATGTTTGTTTACCATCAACAACCTCAGGTTTCTTGCCCATTTCCGATCTGACCTTTCTTATATTGACTAACGAACCTGGGGTTGACTCTAAACCAAAGAGGCTTTCTTTCAAACATCCCTGGTGTTCATCTACCATGCATAAATTCAGTTCATTTAGCTTCATCTGTACAACTGTTCCCCTAGTTGACATATTATCTGCGGTGACCTGAAATGAATCTAAGCCGCACTGCAAAAAACATGAAATTAAAGTCAGTGTTGAGGTTGATGAGTAAATTTTTCTTTGCTAAACCATGTGATGCTAATTCCGGACCGTGAAAATTTTGCATGAACCAACTATATAACAGCAGACATACGTCTTCTACTTACTTGGTATATAGGAGAACCGCCAGGATTGTAAAGCACCACCGTCACATCAGGGGCTGAGGTGGCACATTTCCATACCACAGCCACAGCCTTACGACCAGTAGTTTCTGATTTTACGATGTTAGGTGTTTCCTCTTTGAGAACCATCTTTTTCTTTTTAGAGAAGTGCAAACGCAACAGCGGCTCAAATCTCTTCACTATAATGTTGCACAGTATACTTGCCAGCTTAATCTCAACCTCGGCTCTAACAGGGAAAGATTCCTAAAAGAAGCACCAAGATCAGGTAATACATCAAATCATGAAGGCCTTTCTGATAGAATTTCAGCATATGTGCAAAACAGAATAAACTATAAAACCAAAAGGAGTATACGCACATCGTATAGGGAGTATACGGAGTAATTTCTAACCATTTCCGAGTGTAAAAGCAACCGAAGCACATGCAAAACAAGAAAAAGAAAGCACCACCAAAAGACTTCTGTCTCTAATTCAGAGGACTCACCTGTGTTGGACAATACACCTTGGAGAAAACTCCAAATTTTGTCATCTCCAAGACAGAAACTTCAGATTCTCTGAAAAGCTGAGATGCAAGGGAAATTTAAAGGCAGAAAATATATGATGGTACATTAAAACGAAATTTCACTGGATTATTAGTGACATACATGCATATTCCGGAGTTCCATGACAAAATCAAGACATGTTTCTTCCCTGCCATCTTCACCGGATCGAGTTTTAGCACTTCTCAACTGAAAGCCTGTTATGCTATTCGCGATAGAAAAACCATGTTCTTGATGCACAAATCTGATTTCAAGCTTCGAAAAATCAAATAAAACCTACCACATAAAGTCAAAGGCGCGAGTAAGACTTCAGATAATGAATTGGCTGTACAGAATATGCATAAACTCCTTTCATTGTACAAGCAAATATTAATCTTACATGGTTGCTAATTGTAGCTTAAATAAATTTCGTATCTTAGCAATTATGAGTTGGATAGGTGATGCAACGTGGGAGAAACTGAATGGGCCACTTTAGTCCCATGTGGGGAAAAGACATGCATATGTGATATAGATAATCAATAAAAGATAGTTACAGTTATCTCATGCTAAAAATAAATCACTCACCTTCTCAGGGAAATTTGAAGCATGCTTTGCAACCAAAACGTTTATAGGTTGTTTTGGAGGCTTCTCTGAAGTGGTGTGACCAGAACTTGATTCAATCACTTCACCTGTGGAAGCAGCACTTGTGGAAGATTTTTTTTTCAACAGCAGCTTCTCGTTAAGGTTAAGAACAGCATCAGCTAGGTCTACTTCGACATTTTTTATACTTGGACTAGATTGTCTGCTTCAGGAAGATCAAAATATGTCAGCCATGAAGATTAAAATGGAAATGCAAATGGGGTAAGAAATCAAAGGAGTATGTAACTTATGAGTTCAGGTATAAGAACTTTATCTTTCTCAATAAGAGAACACGTTAATCTGCTAGATATAGGATGTATGTCAAGCAAAAGGTACCTATTATGACCAAATTCGCAGGAGAGGGAGAGCTTTTCACAATGCAAAGAAGAAGAAGAAGAAGAAGCAGAGCCTTCTGCGGTTTGTGGAGAAGTCTGCCAATTGAGGCTAATGTCACTGTTCATCTCAGGTGAATGAGTGGAAGTAACATGTGGTTCGCCAATCTGCACAAATATCGGCAATAGGTACAGTTTGATGAAAAAATTCCCTGACCCTCTGTCCTTAGATATATCGAGCTCCAACTCCTTGATTTCTGCTGTAGCTTTAGGTGTCTGCAGTTTGGCAAGAGGAAATAAGAAAACCAGTAGAAACATGGTTTGTATAGTTGTAAAAAAAGCCTAATTTTGTTCCACAAGTCAAGATAGTGTTTGAGTGAAACATCTATAAAGAATAAGTTAAAAGAAGCAGAGAAAGCTAACAGTCATTTGAGCATAAAGCGCCTCATCATGGGGTATATATCTTGGCTTGTGGTCAATATGTTACTACTCTATATCTATATAGCCAGTAAGATACCATTTCATCAAAGTTAATGTAGATCAATGCAAGTAAATCTTTCACTACAATTTTTTTTTATGGTACTAACAACTCAAGCTAATAGCATCATTACCATTCACGGTGCTCTCATTAAAACTATCTCAGCAAGACATAATGAAGTGGAAGTATAGCATGAATGAACCTGAACCAAACAAAAAGAGTGTTCTCATAGATATCAGAGCAGGCTGCAATTACCTGCACAACCGTATTTGTCATGGAGACTGAAAAGAATCTGCCAATATTAGCGAATAGCATCAACTTTCCTTTGCCACCAGAACGCGGTTTCCGAGTCTTTGATTTGCGAGGACCTTTACTTGAGTTGGAGGGTCTAGTTACTATTTTCAGGTCACATATCGAGAATATTACTTTAGGATCATGGATAAAAGCCGTAGCACAAAGTTCAACCAGAGATTGACTTAGATTGGCTATAAATTCTCCAACGAATACAGATTCAATAGAACCCTGCAGTAGTTAAAACCAAAGATAAAGAGATCATCACAAAGATATAAAAAATGATTTGAGGACTTCAAATATTACAAAGTGAAGACCATAACAAACCTTCTTAAAATGCAATGAAACATCCTTCAAGCAATTCCATCTAT
>NC_025702.1:9678576-9682675 GCF_000633955.1 Camelina sativa | reverse complement strand
TTTTTTTTTTTTTTTTTTTTTTTGTGGGGATTGAGAGAGAGAGAGAGAGAGATGGAAGATCCGAGGGAGAGGCGTGGGCGAGGGAGCGGGAACGATGAAGAAGACGACTTTTTTTTTTTTTTTTCCGTTTTCTGAGGGGAAGAGGAAACAGTAATCGTCTGTACTAAGGGTGCATCGTTACGCCACACCATCTAGGGACGTGCGTGCATGAGACTCGTCGCTTGGTTTTCTTAGTCAACGCTTTGTGTTCTTTTTCTTTTTAATTCTGATTTTAGACAAATTTAAGATGATATGCATTTTTGTTAATTCCATCAAAAACAAATACGAAAATACATGTATTGTAGTATAACATTTTATTCCTAATTTTTATTTATAAAACTCTATAACGAATTAGCGCATGGTTAGGCTTTGGTTTTTGGCTCAAGAAGACCATCTAGGACCCTCCGTCCAGGAAGGTCCTCGGCTGATCTTTGGTGCTACGGTTAATAACTTGGTTGCAAGCAGTAGAAATAGTTATCGCTGCTATGTGGATGGATCTTGAAAGGATATTGATCAATTTTCTGGTAGAGGATGGCATTGCATTTCTCCTGATGGGGAATTTCCCACTATGGATGCATCAAATTCCGGCTTATCTCCCCTCCATGCCGAAATGGAAGCCCTCATCTGGGCTATGCGATGTATGATTGGAGCGGACAATGAAAACGTAGTTTTTCTCACGGATTGTTCTGATTTGGTGAAGATGGTGTCTTCGCCAGCAGACTGGCATGCCTTCAAGACGTATTTGGATGTTATTGAAGAAGATAAGGAGGAGTTCTTATCCTTTTCCATAGCCCTAATCCCTAGATCACAGAACGGTAGTGCGGACAAACTGACACGACGAGCTAGAAAATAGTCACACCAAATTACCTATGTGAACGGTTTTCCTTCTAATTGGCTCATTTGAGCTGATCTTGTAAGCTGATCCTGTACTTTGTNAAAAAAAAAAAAAAAAAAAAAATAAAAAAAAAAAATAAGAATTAGTGCATGTTGTTGTATAAGAATTGTTAAATCATTGACGAAATGACAAATATCAATTATGGTTTCTAAATAAACGCTTCAAGTTTTCTCCCAAACCGTTAGGGACTTTTTTTTAATGAGGTACGTTTTTGTGACTGATCAGATGTGGAACAGTATAATTTGATATGAAGACGTATAACAAAGCTTCATGTACTTAGTACTTATTACAAAAGTATTATCAGACCAGCTTTACAATTACCACAATCGACCTTTTAAAATGGTATCTTACTTACGTCGGTTACTACTCATTTTAGAGTTCTTCTAAATGTGATCGATCGCGAGTCATAATAACTTATTATTAGTTACTAATGTATATGTTACTAAAAGACGTATCCGTCCAAATTAGAGAAAAGAGAAACTACAAATAAATTTATGGAGAGTGCAAGACATGCATGATGCATATGAAAATGTTGTTGAAGCAGTTATCATACTACAAATTATTGAAGCTGATCAGGCCATTAGACTCAAAATGTAGAAAACATCAGTTAGGAGACACGGTTTTGCATCGTATCTAAATTTGTCATTTATGGGATTTTTATGATGGGGCTAATAAAGAATACCCTTTCTAAACGATACGACTGCGTTTGAGTAAACTTTACATGAGATAAGTGAGAGTCACAACAATGAAGGGGTTGGAGAATCATTCTTTGCCCATAATATAAAAGAGCACTGTATTGTAGAAATACTACTACTCATTCACAAAGTCATTACCAAAAGATATATGTAAAATAAAAACAAAAATAAAGGAAGAAAAAAGTAGTCGAAAAATCTTGGGGAACTCTGTCTTTTAACCAAAGCCGAATCCTTCGCTAGCTTCATGGATCGCAAGCAGTAGCCTCTCCTGCAGATGTTCCTTAGACGGGTACTCTGGTAGATCTAACTGATTGAAACTGCAAAGCATTTTGGATATTGTTTGTTTAAGTCTAATGTTTTGGGGGACATTATCATCATCATACAAAACCGTAAGGAGATTTACCAGGTATGCGCAGACGGCAAGTGATTTGCACTTCCATATGCCTTGTGGATTTGAAATTTCTGTGCGCCTGAGATTCCTTGTAGGGCACTAAATCCTTCCAGAGGAACCTGTTTGTTGGATTTCAAATATTAGTGGACGCAAAGCTCAACCACACTTTTTATCTACAATCTATTGTTCTCAACATCCATTTATCATTTCAGATTGTCAAATCCATTCAACTTCAAAAGAGAACCATTGGAGGCTTTAGTTAAGCAAAGAAACGTATATAAGACCAAGGCCACATAAGTGTAATATGTTTGTTTACCTTGGAGGTTCCAGTTACAAACTGCAGTAGACGGGCTTTGTCTTCTTTGCTCAATCCCTGAACAACCTCCCAGAACCACTGAATAACGGGGGATCCAGGACTGTACCCAGAATATTCTGTATTCACCCTCAGGTCATCCACTGATACATATGTAAGACGACATTGGTCAATAAAACCTCTTCTTGTATTTGACTTGGACAGTCTTAAAAACTAACAGAAAATGCCATGAGTATATCTTTGTACAGAATCACTTACAGTCGATATCAGGAAGACCACTAATTAATAACTCCAATTCCTTGTCATTGAAAATGGATATTAGATCTCTTAGGATAAGTTCACTAAACCCTTCTAGGAATGCATTTATCTGAGGACGGATGGCGGTGGTTAATCGATGCTCGGCAACTAAGTCAACATATTGATGCTTATTCTCCTCAGTAACTTTAATGTTCCGACCTCCAGGGATTAATTCATGGTCAGTAACCTGCAATTTGATATTTAGATGTTCAGAAGAAAAGAAAAAAAAACACCAGAAATATTCAGGGACACTATTGAAAGACTGAACAAGTTACCTCCGTTTTTTCATACAGTATCAGCTTCTCCTCGTCAGCGTCAATGCTAAAAGTGAGATCTAAGACATCGCTAATATCATGCTGCATATGGAAGAACAGATGAGTAACAAGAATATTTGATAGTGCGGCTTTATTTCATGAACCAATCAAAGTATATAAAGATTAACAAGTGCTAAAACAGTATAAATACCTCCAGCATCCATTTCAGGTTTTTATAGTAATCGGGATCTATGGCTTCAATATCGTGGTATGTAACCTTAACTCCCAAGATATGCTTGTAAAAGGAACGAGTGAAATGGACATCAAGGAGCTGCCCATCAAATAGAGCTTTTCCAACCTGGACAGATCAAATTAAAAATTAACACATATACCAGAATACTACGTCTAAGTCATAATTAAAGGGAGCTAAAACTTACAACACGACCAACAAATTTGAAGTAGGAGAGGTGTTCTGTCTGGTAAACAGAGTTTGGATTTGGTTGGAAGGTTGAGTCATTGCCAACGGTTGTGAACAGAAGAGCTCCTTTGTCAAAAATAACCCTTGACAACAACTGATACCATTCCCTAGTAAGCCCACCCGCATCAATACCTTCTTCTCCTTGGAAATGAACAGTCAATCTACCTTTCAGTTCTTGAGTTGTCCTCATACGCAATTGGTTGTATGAATCTTCAAGAATGTATGCTCTTCTCACAGAGATTCTCAAAGGGCTATGGTGATGATCATGCTGGTGCTTTATCTTTGATCTGAAGTATGCACGTTTGTTATCAAATTCAATAAAACGTGGGACCTTCAGCATGAGTGAAAAGGACTTCTCAAGCAGAGCAGGATTTTGTCTGATAAAAGCATTAAGAAGCTTCCTGTGCCTTTCAGAAAACCTGATAAAAGACGCATACTTCTCATCCACCTTGGAGCTAGGTCCTGGACCCTTCGGCTGTTCCTCAACTTCAGAAGCCATGGGGACCCCAAAATCATGACCTGAACCTGACTGTGATGGATGCAACTTCTCAGAAGTAACAAAAAATGACTCTATATAAGGCAAGATGTTCTGGGCACCAGCAGGAAGTGACTGGCTTACTCCAGCTACCCTTGTTGTTGAGCTCAACGACGGAGATATAGTAATAGTCGAAGACTCAGAATGCACCTCAATTTTGCATATGCAATTGCTTAACTCCAGCCACAGAGGTTCCAAAGCT
>NC_025702.1:9674984-9677339 GCF_000633955.1 Camelina sativa | reverse complement strand
AAAACCCTCAAAATTGCAGATCCATCGGACGAAGTGGTACTTAGCAGCGCTTTAACTGCTTCACCGAACATGTGAAGTTCACTCATCGCTGTTCTCGTCAGGTTTTGTATTGCATTTGCAAGCTCAGTTATAAACAAATGACAATGGCTCGGAGCAATTGCCACAAGTTTTTTCAGCACCTCCGCCACAAGGGTGTATGCGTTATCTGACAAACTGAATGGACAGAATAAGTAGTTAGACAAGATGTAGAAACTTATACATTTAAGCTATGATTGAAAGATTTAAAGTAAGTTATCGTAGATAAGCATCCGACATACCCGTCACGTGCAAGTAAGGAACAAAGCAGACACAGCTCGGCTTTGGGAAGATTCAGCAACACACTCTGAACATCACATTCACTCTCTGCTCTGGTGGAGGAACTTGCAGATGAATCTATTGGCTTCGTTATTGTATCAGTAGAACCAGATATAATATCATGATTTTCTGAATTGTTTTCAACTTCTAAACCTTGAGGTGTTGATTGTTGCTGACTGGCAGACCCATCTGATCTGTCTGCTGTATCAGACTTTCTTTCAGCATTGTCAATGATGACCTCCAGTAAGTTTAACAGCTGGATTATATGATGAAAAAACACATCCATACGTGAATTGATTATATTAAAACTAAACAAAGCTAAAACATATCACTGTGAAAAGAAATACCTGTTCGAGATGAGCCACACTTCTCAAATAAAGAGGCTGGTTCAGGAGACTGAGAAGCAACGCAAAAGCTATAGATTCGGGTTCGTGCTCCTTTCTGCCCATATAATCATCACTTACTACAACAGCTTTTCCATGTGCTTTGTCTGAGGGTGCCGAACCTTGCAAGGAAGGCAGTGAAAGCCTGGACTGAAGCAGAATTTTTGCTACGTACATATGATTTCGAGCCAAATATGTCAATGTCTCAAGAACACGCCGAGACACTAGAGGAGGAACCCCTGCAAAATGAATTACAAAAATTATATAGAATACTTCTAGCTCCGGTATTTTGAACAGCAGACACATACAACTCATGAAAACCCTGTTGTTGTACGAGTGTCCCCAGTTAGAATCCAGACTAAAAAAAAGCATACCATCAAAATGCTGAGGACGTGAATATGTAACATTGCTTTGACATGCATAAAGACGATAAGGTGGTTCGGAAACACTTGAGTAGTTAACAGGCTTCCTTGTGTCGAGCATCAACATATCCATGAATGTATTAACTAAGGAAAACCTTGTTTCTCCATGAGAACATAAATTCAGTAAAAGCCTCTGCAGAGGACCCTTGTATAGAGGCTGCAGACCAAAGAAATATGGATAAATTCTCAATGAAGGCGGTTAATAATTTAAATTGAGTGAAAGATGCATTAGGTAGTTACCTGAACTATGCGAAGAACGCGAATCATTGCTTGGAGTGCCTCAGTGTTGACTAAAGGAGCTCCATCAGTCTCTATAACTTTTGCAGCAGACCTACGAGAAGCAACCCCCTCATTTCTCTCTATTCCGGACAAAACACCTTCGCCTCGCCTGGATGGCTCCCCTCTACGAAGTCTTGGATGCATACCGAACATTGTACTTCGGTTGTGGTATCGATGAGCAAACCTTTCACGCAACATATTTGCTTCTGCGACCAGTGCAGGTGTAAGATTTGCAAGAATAGCATCGGAAGACGTTAACAAAACCTGAATACAAAAATAACGTTAGATGGATATATTTGAATTCTATTCATCGCCATGGGTTTTAAGGCAATAACTCATACCTCTTCTCGCAACTCAGAAGGAAATGTTGCAATTATTGAAACCGTGTCCATCTCCACAGGCTGACCTTCAAGTTCCTGAGACTGATGAAGCCTTTGTGCTTGTTGCTGTGCCAGAACTTCAGCTCGGATATCAGGAGGAAGTGCAGCAAGAAACTCAGGATCAATATCTCCTGAATTGTTCTGTTCAGTAGAAGAAGGTTGTGGTNCGGATATCAGGAGGAAGTGCAGCAAGAAACTCAGGATCAATATCTCCTGTATTGTTCTGTTCACTAGAAGAAGGTTGTGGCACTTGTCCTTGCTGAGCCGACAGGACTTCCGCTCGCAGTTCCTCTGGTAGCGCATCCAAAAATGCAGGATCAATGGAACCAGAACTAACATCCCTATTTACTGGTTGCTCTGCTGGAGGATTATCCTGCTCAGCGTCGTGGCCAGAATTCTCAGATACCTCAGTAACACTGTAAAGAGAAGCTTCTCGTCCAGCTGAAGTTGGCACAAGTGACAAATTTGCCCTTCTTGAACGCATAGCTGGTGGCTGTACCTCAGGCCTTTCGGCACCATCATCATGGCCATCAGCAC
>NC_025702.1:9659617-9674884 GCF_000633955.1 Camelina sativa | reverse complement strand
TTCATAAACTGGTAACACGGCAACTAATTAATCCTCATTGTTATACAATCAATTTACACAAAAACAGTTGTTGAGTTCAAATCAGAAACGATGAACACGATCTAGGAAACACGAATTTTTACAAAAGGCAAAGATGTGGGGTGAAATGGAACATACTTGAAGAAAGCCCAAAGGAGTGCGACGATCACGGCGATCGTGAAGATAAACATGACGAAGAAAGCTACCATTATTACGATCTAGGAAACACACGGCGGTTTCTTCTTCCGATCAAGCTAAATC
Organism: Camelina sativa; assembly: GCF_000633955.1. Classification (NCBI taxonomy): domain Eukaryota; kingdom Viridiplantae; phylum Streptophyta; class Magnoliopsida; order Brassicales; family Brassicaceae; genus Camelina; species Camelina sativa. The sequence goes on along the minus strand of NC_025702.1, from coordinate 9,674,605 downwards.
AGCGGGTCGAGACGAAGGACACGGACACGCACTGGGTTCATAGCTCGGGAAGCCCAAAAGTTTTGGAAAAAAAATTAGAGATAGAGAAAGTTTTGATAGGTCTGAAAAATTAAGACTGAGTCTTTGTTTTTTTTGTTTTTTTTGTGGGGATTGAGAGAGAGAGAGAGATGGAAGATCCGAGGGAGAGGCGTGGGCGTGGGAGCGGGAACGATGAAGAAGACGACTTTTTTTTTTCCGTTTTCTGAGGGGAAGAGGAAACAGTAATCCTCTGTGCTAAGGTGCACCGTTACGTCCACACCATCTAGGGACGTGCGTGCATGAGAGTCGTCGCTTGGTTCTCTTACTCAACGCTTGTTTCTTTTTCTTTTTAATTCTGAATTTAGACAAATTTAAGATGATGATATACGTTTTTGTTAATTTCCATCAAAAACAAATACGAACGTACATATATTGTAGTAATAACATTTGATTCCTAATATGTATTTAAAAACTATATAACGAATTAGCGCATGTTGTTTAATTATAAGAATTGTAAAATCATTGATCAAATGACAAATATCAATTATGGTTTCTAAATTCATTAGCAAATAAACGCATCGATCGCGAGTCATATAACTTATTATTATATGTTACTAATGTATATTACTAAAAGACGTATCCGTCCAAAATTAGAGAAAAGAGAAACTACGTTTTCCAAACAAATTTATGGAGAGTGCAAGACATGCATGATGCATATGAAAATGTTGTTGAAACAGTTATCATACTACAAATTACTGAAGCTGGTCAGACCATTAGACTCATAATGTAGAAAACATCAGTTAGGAGAAACGGTTTTGCATCGTATCTAAATTTGTCATTTATGGGATTTTTATGATGGGGGCCAATAAAGAATACTCTTTCTAAACGATACGACCTCGTTTGAGTAAACTTTACATGAGATAGTGAGAGAGAGTCACAACAATGAAGGGGTTGGAGAATCATTCTTTGCCCATAATATAAAAGAGCACTGTATTGTAGAAATACTACTACTCATTCACAAAGTCATTACCAAAAGATATATGTAAAATAAAAACAAAAATAAAGGAAGAAAAAAGTAAGTCGAAAAATCTTGGGGAACTCTTTTTTTTTAACCAAAGCCGAATCCTTCGCTAGCTTCATGGATCGCAAGCAGTAGCCTCTCCTGCAGATGTTCCTTAGACGGGTACTCTGGTAGATCTAACTGATTGAAACTGCAAAGCATTTTGGATATTGTTTGTTTAAGTCTAATGTTTTGGGGGTCATTATCATCATCATACAAAACCGTAAGGAGATTTACCAGGTATGCGCAGACGGCAAGTGATTTGCACTTCCATATGCCTTGTGGATTTGAAACTTCTGTGCGCCTGAGATTCCTTGTAGGGCACTAAATCCTTCCAGAGGAACCTGTTTGTTGGATTTCGAATATTAGTGGACGCAAAGCTCAACCACACTTTTTTTTCTACAATCTATTGTTCTCAACATCCATTTATCATTTCAGATTGTCAAATCCATTTAACTTCAAAAGAGAACCTTTGGAGGCTTTAGTTAAGCAAAGAAACGTATATAAGACCAAGGCCACATAAGTGTAATATGTTTGTTTACCTTGGAGGTTCCAGTTACAAACTGCAGTAGACGGGCTTTGTCTTCTTTGCTCAATCCCTGAACAACCTCCCAGAACCACTGAATAACGGGGGATCCAGGACTGTACCCAGAATATTCTGTATTCACCCTCAGGTCATCCACTGATACATATGTAAGGCGATATTGGTCAATAAAACCTCTTATTGTATTTGACTTGGACAGTCTTAAAAACCAACAGAAAATGCCATGAGTATATCTTTGTACAGGATCACTTACAGTCGATATCAGGAAGACCACTAATTAATAACTCCAATTCCTTGTCATTGAAAATGGATATTAGATCTCTTAGGATAAGTTCACTAAACCCTTCTAGGAATGCATTTATCTGAGGACGGATGGCGGTGGTTAATCGATGCTCGGCAACTAAGTCAACATATTGATGCTTATTCTCCTCAGTAACTTTAATGTTCCGACCTCCAGGGATTAATTCATGGTCAGTAACCTGCAATTTGATATTTAGATGTTAAGAAGAAAAGGAAAAAAACACCAGAAATATTCAGGGACACTATTGAAAGACTGAACAAGTTACCTCCGTTTTTTCATATAGTATCAGCTTCTCCTCGTCAGCGTCAATGCTAAAAGTGAGATCTAAGACATCGCTAATATCATGCTGCATATGGAAGAACACATGAGTAACAAGAATATTTGATAGTGCGGCTTTATTTCATGAACCAATCAAAGTATATAAAGATTAACAAGTGCTACAACAGTATAAATACCTCCAGCATCCATTTCAGGTTTTTATAGTAATCGGGATCTATGGCTTCAATATCGTGGTATGTAACCTTAACTCCCAAGATATGCTTGTAAAAGGAACGAGTGAAATGGACATCAAGGAGTTGCCCATCAAATAGAGCTTTTCCAACCTGGACATATCAAATTAGAAATTAACGCATATACCAGAGTACTTCGGTCTAAGTCATAATTAAAGGGAGCTAAAACTTACAACACGACCAACAAATTTGAAGTAGGAGAGGTGTTCTGTCTGGTAAACAGAGTTTGGATTTGGTTGGAAGGTTGAGTCATTGCCAACGGTTGTGAACAAAAGAGCTCCTTTGTCAAAAATAACCCTTGACAACAACTGATACCATTCCCTGGTAAGCCCACCCGCATCAATACCTTCTTCTCCTTGGAAATGAACAGTCAATCTACCTTTCAGTTCTTGAGTTGTCCTCATGCGCAATTGGTTGTATGAATCTTCAAGAATGTATGCTCTTCTCACAGAGATTCTCAAAGGGCTATGGTGATGATCATGCTGGTGCTTTATCTTTGATCTGAAGTATGCACGTTTGTTATCAAATTCAATAAAACGTGGGACCTTCAGCATGAGTGAAAAGGACTTCTCAAGCAGAGCAGGATTTTGTCTGATAAAAGCATTAAGAAGCTTCCTGTGCCTTTCAGAAAACCTGATAAAAGACGCATACTTCTCATCCACCTTGGAGCTAGGTCCTGGACCCTTCGGCTGTTCCTCAACTTCAGAAGCCATGGGGACCCCAAAATCATGACCTGAACCTGACTGTGATGGATGCAACTTCTCAGAAGTAACAAAAAATGACTCTATATAAGGCAAGATGTTCTGGGCACCAGCAGGAAGTGACTGGCTTACTCCAGCTACCCTTGTTGTTGAGCTCAACGACGGAGATATAGTAATAGTCGAAGACTCAGAATGCACCTCAATTTTGCATATGCAATTGCTTAACTCCAGCCACAGAGGTTCCAAAGCTGAATTGATGTTCGACAGCTGAGAAAGCACAGCGAGATGCTCTTCTGAATTCTGTGGCTGGTTTTTCCCTTTTGTGATTAACGAACCAATGAGGGAGCTTAATGCCTGCAAAACCCTCAAAATTGCAGATCCATCGGACGAAGTGGTACTTAGCAGCGCTTTAACTGCTTCACCGAACATGTGAAGTTCACTCATCGCTGTTCTCGTCAGGTTTTGTATTGCATTTGCAAGCTCAGTTATAAACAAATGACAATGGCTCGGAGCAATTGCCACAAGTTTTTTCAGCACCTCCGCCACAAGGGTGTATGCGTTATCTGACAAACTGAATGGACAGAATAAGTAGTTAGACAAGATGTAGAAACTTATACATTTAAGCTATGATTGAAAGATTTAAAGTAAGTTATCGTAGATAAGCATCCGACATACCCGTCACGTGCAAGTAAGGAACAAAGCAGACACAGCTCGGCTTTGGGAAGATTCAGCAACACACTCTGAACATCACATTCACTCTCTGCTCTGGTGGAGGAACTTGCAGATGAATCTATTGGCTTCGTTATTGTATCAGTAGAACCAGATATAATATCATGATTTTCTGAATTGTTTTCAACTTCTAAACCTTGAGGTGTTGATTGTTGCTGACTGGCAGACCCATCTGATCTGTCTGCTGTATCAGACTTTCTTTCAGCATTGTCAATGATGACCTCCAGTAAGTTTAACAGCTGGATTATATGATGAGAAAACACATCCATACGTGAATTGATTATAGTAAAACTAAATAAAGCTAATACATATCACTGAATGAAAAGAAATACCTGTTCGAGATGAGCCACACTTCTCAAATAAAGAGGCTGGTTCAGGAGACTGAGAAGCAACGCAAAAGCTATAGATTCGGGTTCGTGCTCCTTTCTGCCCATATAATCATCACTTACTACAACAGCTTTTCCATGTGCTTTGTCTGAGGGTGCCGAACCTTGCAAGGAAGGCAGTGAAAGCCTGGACTGAAGCAGAATTTTTGCTACGTACATATGATTTCGAGCCAAGTATGTCAATGTCTCAAGAACACGCCGAGACACTAGAGGAGGAACCCCTGCAAAATTAAATACAAAAACTATATAGAATACTTCTAGCTCCGGTATTTTTGAACAGCAAACACATACAACTCATGAAAACACTGTTGTTGTACGACTGTCCCCAGTTANTCCAAACTTCTAAGGCTTTCCCCTAAGGTTGCCCCACTTCCGCCGCTTTCTTGGCTTACAGCTTCAACATCCCTGACAGTTGAATCATTTTGATCATATTGCATTTCAACTGACTGAGACTGTGAGCTTAAGACAGAATCATTAGCAGTGGCTTGTGTATCAGGCCGAGTAGATGCATCTAGTACGACAGAGGGGGTAGACACATTAGCACCTCCATTATCAGTGGTGTTTTCAGCTGGAATTTCAGGTCCAGTAGTTGCCTCCTGGGACCTCCCACTCTCATNTCCATGAATGTATTAACTAAGGAAAACCTTGTTTCTCCATGAGAACATAGATTCAGTAAAAGCCTCTGCAGAGGACCCTTGTATAGAGGCTGCATACCAAAGAAATATGGATAAATTCTCAATGAAGGCGGTTAATTATCTTATATTGAGTGAAAGATGCATTAGGTAGTTACCTGAACTATGCGAAGAACGCGAATCATTGCTTGGAGTGCCTCAGTGTTGACTAAAGGAGCTCCATCAGTCTCTATAACTTTTGCAGCAGACCTACGAGAAGCAACCCCCTCATTTCTCTCTATTCCGGACAAAACACCTTCGCCTCGCCTGGATGGCTCCCCTCTACGAAGTCTTGGATGCATACCGAACATTGTACTTCGGTTGTGGTATCGATGAGCAAACCTTTCACGCAACATATTTGCTTCTGCGACCAGTGCAGGTGTAAGATTTGCAAGAATAGCATCGGATGACGTTAACAAAACCTGAATACAAAAATAACGTTAGATGGATATATTTGAATTCTATTCATCGCCATGGCGTTTTAAGGCAATAACTCATACCTCTTCTCGCAACTCAGAAGGAAATGTTGCAATTATTGAAACCGTGTCCATCTCCACAGGCTGACCTTCAAGTTCCTGAGACTGATGAAGCCTTTGTGCTTGTTGCTGTGCCAGAACTTCAGCTCGGATATCAGGAGGAAGTGCAGCAAGAAACTCAGGATCAATATCTCCTGAATTGTTCTGTTCAGTAGAAGAAGGTTGTGGTACTTGTCCTTGCTGAGCCGACAGGACTTCCGCTCGCAGTTCCTCTGGTAGCGCATCCAAAAATGCAGGATCAATGGAACCAGAACTAACATCCCTATTTACTGGTTGCTCTGCTGGAGGATTATCCTGCTCAGCGTCGTGGCCAGAATTCTCAGATACCTCAGTAACACTGTAAAGAGAAGCTTCTCGTCCAGCTGAAGTTGGCACAAGTGACAAATTTGCCCTTCTTGAACGCATAGCTGGTGGCTGTACCTCAGGCCTTTCGGCACCATCATCATGGCCATCAGCACTTCCGATTTCGACATCCAAACTTCTAAGGCTTTCCCCTAAGGTTGCCCCACTTCCGCCGCTTTCTTGGCTTACAGCTTCAACATCCCTGACAGTTGAATCATTTTGATCATATTGCATTTCAACTGACTGAGACTGTGAGCTTAAGACAGAATCATTAGCAGTGGCTTGTGTATCAGGCCGAGTAGATGCATCTAGTACGACAGAGGGGGTAGACACATTAGCACCTCCATTATCAGTGGTGTTTTCAGCTGGAATTTCAGGTCCAGTAGTTGCCTCCTGGGACCTCCCACTCTCATCCTGAGATTGGGGTTCCAAAAGTGAAGAATTCTGATCAGAAGGCTTATCCGAGCTGGGTCGTCTCAACTGAGATACAAGCAAATCTTCAAGACCTTGTGGTACGGTTGAAGCACCAGATCCAACAATTTGCTGGCTGTCATCAGCCCACAAATTCAAACGATGTCCCTGGCGTCCATTCCTCAGGGATCGGAATATAGCATCCAGCCGTGATGCAGAACTACTGTGGGAATCCCTACCTCCATCGATATGATCACGCATATTCTCTAGAAAGAGAAGAAAAAAGTTGATAAGCAAATCATATCTATAAGAAGATCAACAGGATTGACACTAAAGAGGGATAATTATTCATATATATAACATATTAAACCATAATAGAAAGGTGAAATGAACAAAGTGCAGAAATGAGAACCTGTTTGACTTTGCGACGCTGGAAGTGATACAGATCCCGATAAAAGAGGATGCTGTGAAGGAGTAGCACCATCCCCAGTTCTGCCAAGAAGGCTGTAAATCGAAGTTGTTCGTCCTTGACGTCTTGAGCCAAAGACTTCAACAGGCATCACATGAAGTGTTTCATCGGAAAATCTATGATCTCTAAGAACCTCTAAGTGATCAAGAACGTTTAGCCCATTGATACCATCTTCAAACCTAAGAATTACCCGATCTTCATCATCTTCGTCCTCTTCATCTTCTTCAACCAGTACTTCTTCTTCAAATTCATCATCATCCAGCTCGTGATCATCTTGATCAGTATCATGATGAGGTAGGTGATGTACATCATCTTCTTCCAAGTCATTATCCTCCTCGTCTTCTTCTTCATTATCGTTTTCATCTTCATCTATTTCGTCCCCCTCATCACCAGACATCTCCTCGTCTTCCTCTTCATCAAGATTTTCCTGCGAGTGGGTGTGCATCTCAAATTCTATACCCAACGACCCGACTCCATTTTCCAGACCCCGGGCATCCTCAGCTTCTTCTTGCATATAATCATCCTCCGCTGGAGCAAAACCTTCATCCAAGTCTTGATCATGCTCCATGTCATCCGTCAGAGCCTCCGAACCAACATAGGTGTTGGAACCACCAAAATTCTCCATATGATCTGCTGTCATGGAATCATGATTGGACCCAAGTAATCTTTCTACTGCCTGAGAAGCATTAACAGTAGTATCTCCTCTTCCTGATTGAATTTGATCAACTGACTTGTTCGCATTTTCATCCTTTGAGTTANCCGTGATGCAGAACTACTGTGGGAATCCCTACCTCCATCGATATGATCACGCATATTCTCTAGAAAGAGAAGAAAAAAGTTGATAAGCAAATCATATCTATAAGAAGATCAACAGGATTGACACTAAAGAGGGATAATTATTCATATATATAACATATTAAACCATAATAGAAAGGTGAAATGAACAAAGTGCAGAAATGAGAACCTGTTTGACTTTGCGACGCTGGAAGTGATACAGATCCCGATAAAAGAGGATGCTGTGAAGGAGTAGCACCATCCCCAGTTCTGCCAAGAAGGCTGTAAATCGAAGTTGTTCGTCCTTGACGTCTTGAGCCAAAGACTTCAACAGGCATCACCTGAAGTGTTTCATTGGAAAATCTATGATCTCTAAGAACCTCTAAGTGATCAAGAACGTTTAGCCCATTGATTCCATCTTCAAACCTAAGTATTACCCGATCTTCATCATCTTCGTCCTCTTCATCTTCTTCAACCAGTACTTCTTCTTCAAATTCATCATCATCCAGCTCGTGATCATCTTGATCAGTATCATGATGAGGTAGGTGATGTACATCATCTTCTTCCAAGTCATTATCCTCCTCGTCTTCTTCTTCATTATCGTTTTCATCTTCATCTATTTCGTCCCCCTCATCACCAGACATCTCCTCGTCTTCCTCTTCATCAAGATTTTCCTGCGAGTGGGTGTGCATCTCAAATTCTATACCCAACGACCCGACTCCATTTTCCAGACCCCGGGCATCCTCAGCTTCTTCTTGCATATAATCATCCTCCGCTGGAGCAAAACCTTCATCCAAGTCTTGATCATGCTCCATGTCATCCGTCAGAGCCTCCGAACCAACATAGGTGTTGGAACCACCAAAATTCTCCACATGATCTGCTGTCATGGAATCATGATTGGACCCAAGTAATCTTTCTACTGCCTGAGAAGCATTAACATTAGTATCTCCTCTTCCTAATTGAATTTGATCAACTGACTTGTTCGCATTTTCATCCTTTGAGTTCGAATCAGCAGAATGGACATGCTCCTTTGTCACCAACTCCAAGACTTTTATGATTCCTGTTACAGCTTTGGGAGATTCTATATTGTCCAAGTCCAACACTTCAAGAGTACGAGTAAGAGACTTGACCAAACCAACATCAACAAAAGTAGCAGAAGCTTCTGAAGATATATGTGATCCAGTAGGTGACCGAGCTGAGAGAATATCACTCAACAGATCAATTAAAATTTGTATTTCATTAGCTGGTGGTCTAAAACCATTGCAGGTATCTATGAAGTCATTGAAGATACTGCTAATGTCAGAAAATATCCTCTTCCTAGCTTCAGCTGATCGAACAGATGCGCCCACTAAAAATTGATTACCTCTACTTGCTAGCTTTTGCCGCCAATCACTATCCGATTTCTTTTCCTTTTTCACCCTTGAGTATGGAATAAACTTGTGAAGAATATGATGAAATATTCCACCTACTTGACTACTCTTCTGTTGGGGACCTCTGAGACTGTTAATTTCAGCATCTCTTCGAAGTATTATATGGATTGATGAAGAATACATTAACAGCATCTCGCTCAAAAGCTTCAGAACGAAAACCATTTTAGCCAGGGAAGCTGACATATCCTGTGAATTAGCTTCCTTTTCATCGGGTGTGGCGGCAACAGCTTTGCCTTTCCCTTTTGTAGAGGCAAGATCAATATCCATGTCTGCTAAAGTTGAATCACCTTCAACCATGTCATCTTTTGGAGGAGGAATGAAATTACAGATAGAATCCAGAAGCAGCTCAAGAACACCAATGAAGGACTGGGGAGGCTTTCGGTGAACTTTAGTTGCCTTGGTGCTCCCAGGGGCAGGAGTAGTTACCAATTTCTCGTCATTAGAGGTCTGAGATTTTTCTTTCTCAGCTTTGTCCTTATCCTTCTCTTTCTCTTTTGACTTCTCTTTTTCTTTCACTAATACGATGTAAGGTCTTTCACCAACCATCTCTACCTGGCATATCGAACGAGCGGCCTGAATAAAAGTGACCGGGTCCCGAGCAATTACTGAATTCACATTTAATAAAAAGTTGCGTGGGGATATTCTCTGATTTGAGTGCCTGTTAGAAAGTGTTGCAAGTGCATGCTTTATCTCAGATTCCATGGCTTGCTGAAGCGTTTGGGGATCTTCAAGGACGTGACGGATAATACTAGCAGCAATACTGTCAAACCCTGGGAAGAGACTATTACTCGGTAGAGAAAGCAGTGCTTGCACACCTCCACAATCAAGAAAGCAGACAGCAACAGAATGTTTCCTCGTCAATGTAGAACAAAGCTGTAGAACAGCATGCATTGTTTCAGAAGGAAGCTGATTCCGGATACAGGTACAAGCAATCTCAATCAGTTTCTTTTGATCATCAACATCAATGAGCTGTGGAGAACCAAAAACAGATTGCAACTTCTCTTGCTTGCTCTCATCAATGGTGAGAGACGTCTCACCCTTTTTCAACTCCTCTATAAGCTCAGTATTTAGTTTCTGGTCCACCTGTAGCAGCCTATCAATGGCAAGAAATCCGGTCGTCACCCACTTTGGAACTTTAACCTTTCCCTTATGAATACTACCAGAATCCCACTTCGAAAGTACATTACATACAAGTCTTACAATACCAGCCTTCAGCGCAACTTCACGTGAACCTGCATCTTCATGTAGAATCAAAGCAAGAACATGCAACAGAGCAGATAGCAGATTGTTCTTTGTGTCATCGAAACCGGGACAGCAATCCCTAATCCGACTAAGAAGGCAAGATATAACACCAGATCGGTGTTCCCCATTGTTTTCTGAGCATATCAATACAAGTAAATCTCTAACAGGAAAAGCAAGGGGTTCTTTCATCTGCAAAAGCTTCGTACATGTTGTTATAAGCTCTTCAACAGGTGGCAGTGAGACCAATTCTGCTTCAATTTGTTGTTGAGCTTCATCTGCAACATTCAGCTTTGTATCTGATTCAGAATTTCCGAGCGACATTGCAAGAGCACGAGCAAGCTCATCATCATCCTCTGGGATTTCATCTGGATGGGAAAACAGCCACTCCATGGCCAACTCAACACTGTTTGATCCAACCTGTCTCAAGGCTTCTTCTGCTCTGGATCTGGAGAAACCCATCTCCACAATGGTCGAAATGGTTGTTTCATTAGGAGGTGGACCTGTTACACGAGCACTACCACTGCCACCTAGGTTTTTCAGTTCAACTCCAGAATACACATGCTTGATGATGGAAATGAGTGTGGTAACGAAATCATAACTACACTTTGTAAATTGTGGATGAGTCCAAACAGGAAGTACAGCTTTCAACACAAGGGACTGGAGAATCTTCACAAATGTCTCAGCATCTTGTGGAAATGGAATATTTCCACTTTCTACTGGTTGAACAAGCAAGTGTTTGGTGAATGGTGACAAGATAAACGATGATGTGACCAAATGGTCCATGAGCTTGCCATAGCTAGCCAGTGGACCATATATCCACGCATGATCTGCATCTTCCTTTTCATCTTGCTTTCCTTTAACATCATCAGTCTCCATCGGAGATGAGCGGTTCCTATTAATTGTGAATAAAAGCTGGCTTGTAGCATCAAATGTTGTCAAAACTGTTTGAATCACCCCCCGGCTGTAAAAGCAATTTATCAGAACAGGATTACACGAATCAGGCCTGTCAAGAAGGATAGCATCGATGAAGTCAACAACTTTGCCAAGGTAGCGACATTTAGTTGACACTGAGGCCTCGGGAACAATCTCATGGCCTCCAAAATTCAAGTGGTCCAGGGAGATTGAAGCAAAAGTTGACGCAACTAACTTAGATGACGGAGAAACATTGATTGTATCTTCTCTCCTACGAGATGGGAGCAGCATTGCCTTCCCTAACTCTTGGAATATGTAAGTGATGTGGAAGGACAGTGATCTCACCATGTCACAGCAAGATGTATAATAGGATCCATCTTTTTCATGTTCTCTATTGCCAGAAACGTCTGATGAACTAGAGGGACCATCAGTAACAGGTCTTGGTTGAAAACCGGTTGATGCACGCCCAAGATCACGGTAAAGATTTATTAAATCAAAGAATTGAGATTCTGCACTCCATCCTGCCGTCCTCCTTCTAAAAGATGGATCAAGGAACTGTCTAAAAGAATTGAACCTTTGGCCTTCTGTCGCAGTTATAACCAATTCTGCTTGCTCTGACTCAGGAGACGAACCAGTCTTCTCGTTTTGACTCTCCAGTGTGGTACCCTCATGAAATGCTAATTGCCACAGAATTTCGCGGTGCAAGTGCCCAATGTTTTCCAGAACATCCTTGCTTCCATTAGCAAACTCCAAAAGCAACGCACTCACCCAACGGTTATCCTTTGATGCAGCTAGAAACAGAAGAAATTCCACAAGAAAAAGAGAGGCAAAAATTCCTGAACTGGGAGAAAGTTTTCGATCCAGTAGGAACGTCCCTGAAAGATCTTGCAGTCCTTCTAAAGCTTTCTTCAATTGATCGCGAAGAGAAGAGCAAAAGGCACGAGCAAGAGAAGAAGAGTGATGTTGCGTAAAACCCTTGAAAACAATGGTGCTATGCAAGGCAATAGATATCCCTTCAGAGGATTGAGCAATGCTAGGTCGTAAAAGAAGCTTGAGTAAAGCCTCGATGCCAGACTTCTCCACGAAGAGACGAGATGTCTCAGAATTCTCCATTGTTCTATGGAGCAGAATTATCAGATGAAAGATGCAGAGTTGAATGAATTGCTCATGACTGACACCAGATGTTTCCTTCACATCTGAATCCATTTCCATTGCAGTACTTTCCGTCAGATTTACAGAGGATGATGAAGAACCAGTCTCTCCAAAACATGCAATTTTATCCACAATTTCAATAATGATTTCAACACCGGTAGCTCTTAGCGATGTAACATGACGCAAAAGCTCCTCCACAGCATTTGTAAACGGAACAATGGCCTCATTCATAGCTAAAACATACTTCTTGCTGGTAAATACATTGACAAGGAAGCGCAATGCCGAAGTTTCTTTAACTGTCTCCAGTCCTCTGCTATTGAGACATATAGCACCCAAGCCATTTGGAATGCATGCAAGAGCCTTTGACGAAGGAAGTATACCTGATACAACTGAAGACAAAAATGCTTCCGGGAGACCCATTTCAAATAGGGAAGTAAGAGATGTTGGGTCTTTGTGGATTATATCACTCATCACAGTGACAGCTGAGTAATAAATATCACCACCAAATTTATCTGCGTTCCTGTATATTAACGACAAAGTGGCAGGCAAAGTACTCTCATGAGAACTTTGAGACCTATTAGCATTTCCAGGAGTATACGTAGCAGAACCAAGTGACTTCAGAAGAACCTTGATGAGTCTCTTCCGGGATAACAACTGATCACCATTTATTTTTGAGGATTCACCATCTACCATGTCACTGTTGTTCTCTACATGCAACCCAAGGATGTGATGTACCTCTACCTCTAACCTCTGTGACAAAAGCTCTACCCCCCCAAGATCCCTGAGTAGAGGTACGGCTGAACTACTATAATCCATGAGCTTTTGTAGTGCTTTAACAGCCAAATATACAAGATGTATGTGGCTTGGATCAGCATACTCCAAGAGAGGGAGAAACGTGGGAACCATTCCTGACCCCCTTATAGTGCTTCCAGATGAAGATGATGAAACAATGTGGAGCAAATAAAACTGGAGTAGAGCCTCAACAAAAGCAATAGATGATGGATCACTTGAGATCTTCAAAGATAGAACAGCTTTCTGAAGCACATTAAGCAGAATCATTCTGTTGCCTACAGCAAAGCTGATGCTAGATCCACTTAGAATCCTGGCCCGATCATGAGAGGCAGAGTAAACAGCCAATTGCGCGCCCAATGCAAGCATGGCAAGAGTTCTAATGGTTCCGGGGATTGGTTCTTCAGATCTGACAATTCTGATTAGTTCATTCGTATACTCAGGTTCATTTGCAAAGAAGGATGCAAGTTCGTCTTGAGCATCACTTGACTGAACAAGAACAATAAATGCAAGTAGGCAGATCCTGCTATACAACCGGCATATTCTGGAAGAACGAAAAGCATGAGCATATCTAATCCGGGTCAGTAAAGAGAATCTGAGCTCCGGAGGAACATTGTGAAGCTCTATACACTGCTTCATTATCGCTAGATCTTCCTCTTTTCTCATGTGTAAATCAGGAATGTGAATCACCCTTGAACTAGAACTAGCACTTCTACCATCATCTATACTCTGGGCATGTCCACGCAACTCAAAATAAACAGTAGAACCAATCCGATAATCTGCTTCACTCTGATTATTTTCCAAGTCTGAAGGAAATAAACTCAGACCTTCGTCCTGGTTTCTTTCGTTTGCCACAACACAAGAATACAAACCCAATCCCTCCTCTTTGCTACCCCACCCCTGGGCAATAGAGAGTAGGAAGCTGTTTACTGAACCACATCCAATCAACTTTCCGCTCCTGTGTAGCTTGGATGGGCTAATTTTTACAAGCGCAGACAGAGTTTCCAGAGCAGCAATGAGAACCTCTGGATCCGTAGAAGCAAGTAGGAGTTTAAAGTGCTGCAAAAATAAATGATGTTGGACGAGTTACTAGAAAATACAGCATTTAAGTTTATCAGCTCTAATACAGATCTTGGAAATTCATCAAAGCCTCCAGAATAAATCAACATACCTCTAAACCATCAAACGAACTTTTGTTGGGAGAATTTTCCAGGATTATCTGCATTGCCCTAAGTATTTGAAGAACTGTGTGCTTAGGAAAGGGATCCTCATCCTCTAACATTTGATCGGACAAGAGAAGGTCATTCCTATTTGATAAAAATGTCTTGAAGTATTTATCAAAATGTAGAAACAACGGTCTCCAGTGATGAAAGTTCCCCTGGAGAAATAAATATAATCCCGTTAGAAACCCACAGAGATAGGGGAAAAAAGAAAAAGAAAAGAATAACCTGAAACTTTGAGATAGTCTCATAATTATTACCTTACTGTACTCCCACCGAAAACCAGAGAGAGGTATAGCAATATCAGACAGTGGGCTCTGGATTACTTTGTCAATAAAGGATTTGATATCAGGAGGCTGTAAAACAAGATAACGTCGAGTGAAACTTGTTAGGACTGGGATGTAAATAAAATCTAAAAGATTGCATCAAATGTAATAATAATCTGCAAAGGAGGCTAAAGAGTAAACAAGGTTGCAAAACAAGCTTTATAAGAAAAAGGATAACCCAGAAATTAAAACAGTCAAGGACTCTACAGGTGAAAANAAAAAAAAAAAAAAAAAACAACTTTTCGTTTGAGAGCAAACCAGACACATTGGATAAATCAATCCTATGTATACACACTAAAAAAGTCTACCCATCAAGACTGACTAACTCAGGGAAGATCATAATACCATGGAGATTAGACTCACTATCAAACAAATCTATGTAACATAGCTATGATAGTTTGACCATAAAGCTGACCACCAAAACTTGATTATGAGGGCAGATACAAAAAAAAAAAAAAAAAAAAAA
>NC_025702.1:9617214-9659162 GCF_000633955.1 Camelina sativa | reverse complement strand
AAGAACTCACCGGCTCAGCGTCGAGTCTAATAGAAGGTCCAATAGAACCTTCACCGGATAAAAGCTGTCGGAGTCGTGACGGCATACTTGATGATCTCCCGGCCGCCATCTAACTGCTCCAGCGTCGGCTAATTTTCAAACCGCTACATAAACAAAAAAAACACCAAAAAAGAGAGTATGAGAAAACTGAAACAATCAATTTCTGGAAATCAAGAAGAAGGAATCCAAGAATCTCAAACCAAGCCAGATCAGAGAGAGTAGAGACGATAAAACGTGCGGGGAAACAAAGAAAAAGTGCGGAATCATACGAATCTGGGGAAAAGAGTAATATAGATAGATACATACCTGTGTGTATTGTTGTATACGTATAGACAAGGGAAGAGAGACGAAGACGACGAAGTAGAAGAAGAAGAAGAAGAAAACCCCAGAAAGAGAGAGAGAGAGAGAGAGAGAGAGAGAGAGAGAGTAGTGTTCGCTGCCTTCGATTTTGGTTCTTTTTTTTTTGTTATTAAATCAACCGAGTAAGTAAAGTATGTATATATGTACCATACGGAGAGGGTTCAGAGTTTTTGATTAGGGTGTAAAACTAGATTTTGTCCGGATGAGGAGGTTTAATTTCCTTCTTCTTCTTCATATTATTGATTTTTTTTAGTTACTGGGCCTTAGTTTTGGGCCTGTTCTCTCGATTTTTTAATAATTCCTACACTATTATTATTTTATTTTCGAAAATAACTATATGAAGAGACGAGTGAGGGATTGTGAGAGGCCTTGACCCAAAGCCCATAGATAGGGACGGTAATCATTTTGTTTGGTTCATTTCCTTATTCGCATATTCCCTGCGATAGACATTAGACCTAGAGCAAATCCAACGGTGCAACTTGACAATCGTTACTCAGGAAAAAAAAAATATACATATTTTAATTATATGACAACATTTTAATTTTTTATTAAAATTTGACCACTACTAAAGAGACAGATGTACATATAGGTAAAGAATCGGTTCTCAAATAAGCAATTTGAGTACCCTCCTACATTCTCTCTTACTTTTTAAATATTTTTTATTTTCTTTTTTTATGAGAAATTGGTTGAGGAACGACCACTGGATTAACTCTTTAGCCACTTAGATTAACCGAACCAACTCGAATTGGGTTTTCCGGTTATCAATTAACCGAAGTATTTCTAGAGGGTTTGCCAAAATAAACCGAATAATTCGGTTAGGTTTTCGGTTTATTTTGGATGTTTCACTTATTTTTTGTTAATTCGGTTATTTTTTGTTTGTCGGCCAAAATATTCATTGAAAAGGCCCAATGGGCATTACAAGTGATAGAAATACAAGCAGGTCCAGCCCTTCACCCATTCTTATGACACATGGATGTTAGGCTTCCATATTTTTTGAGATTTTTAATAACAAAAATAAGCCTCAAAAAATATTTTTATTGCAAAAATAGACTTTAATTTTACGAAAATTATAGATTTAGCTTCAAGTTTTAAATTTATCTACTTTTTTATTATAAAAGTAGGCCTTATTTTCCAAAATTTTAAAATTTAATTTCAATTTTATTTTTTTATCTATAAAATCCATTAAAAAATAATTGTTTTGTATTGGACCACAAATTTCATTTGGCCGGCCTGAGTACAAGTCTAATCTCCTCCATTTACATCCTTAATTAAAATAAAAAACAGCTTAATCCTAACTAAAGAGATAAGATTAAGAAAAAAAAGGAGCCATGTGTTGACAGATGTTAACACGCAAGAAGGAGAGATGTGACACAGTCGGTGCCGGTGCAGATCCACGATCTGACTCAACTCCGCCGCTAGGCTTTGAAATTCCACCACCGGAGCTCTTCTACAGATTTCGCCGTTGCATATCTAGATAAAACCCGTCGTTTCTGTCTTGAATTTCTGCCAAAAGACTTCTTCAAGTCTTCATCTTCTTAACCCAAACTCCTAGAGGGAGGCTCCGCCTAAGACCTAAATAAGGTCAACTTCAGAAGAAGCATGACGATGAAGATATTGTTCCAACTTAAGAGAGTAGTCAAGCTGACGGTATGACGAGGGAGATCCATCGATGGCTAACGGGATCAAAATAAAGGCCTGTAAAAGAGAGAACACATATCCAAACTTACCGAAGCTAAGTTTGGAATTATTTAAATCCGACTAAAGTCGGAACAAAAAACTAAAACTACAAACAAGAAAACTAATCCGACAAAAGGTCGGAAGATAACGATAGATATGGCTTTTCTCTCTCTCAAAGGTTTGGGAGAGATAAGAGAGAGAAAGCCTTCCTGACGTGCACTTTGTTAATTCGGTTAACATTGGTTATTTTGATTAAATTAAAGTACTTCGGTTCAGTTAAATGTGGGTATTTTGGTGAAAATTAGATATAATGTTGGTAAAAGAAGAAGAAGTTTTAAATTATACATGTTTCATTTTAATAAGTTTTCAGAAACTGATATGGCACTTTTAGTTTTATTCTATTCATTCTTCTTTTGTTGAATAATTATTCTAATCATTCTTATGTTTCAAATATTATGATGTTTTAGTAAATAATTTTGTTTCAAAATTAGTTACATTCTCATTATNTTTTTTTTTTTTTTTTTTTTTTTCTATTTTGCATAACTTTTTCTTTACCGGTGGAAAATATCTCTTTTAGATAATAAGTAATGTTTTAATAAAAAAATCACTGAAAAATAATTAAAAAAAACTCTTTAAATCGCCAGTTTTGCAATTTTACGTCCTATCACTCCAAAGTACAGATTAATCCTATGTTATTAAAAATAATAATCAATATAACTCTTATATGTATATGATACATGTTTTTTACGTTCACGTATATTAATTTGTTAGGCATGGGCATAAAATCCGAATCCGAAAATTCGAACCGTATCCAAACCGAAATAAGTGGATTAAAACCGAACCGATATTAAGGAAATAACCGATCGGTTCTTGGCTTTTATTATTTTGGATATCGAATGTTATCGTATCTTTTATTTACTAGGTGTTTTCCCACGCAATGCGTGGGTTGTTGTGTAGTTGGCACTTTCTTGTTTTTTTTGGTCTTTTCATTTTCTCTTTTGTATTATTTCGTTTTAATTAGGCATATACGGGCTTCGCAATCACTTGTATTTATACACTATGTTTATACCATTTCGTTTAGATATGTACAATTATGGCGTTTATTTTTTATGAATTATAAGGATGTTGTTCTTGCTTTTGAGGACCCAATCTTATCATTGATTGATATTGTTTCCAATACATTTATTGTATTTTAGATTTTCTAATTAACTACTTATGTAAACTCTTCATACGTCGATGTTGCAATAATAAGTTATTTTTAAAAAATAATTATCTTCCGTGTAAGTGATTATGTATATATGTCTATGTTTTGGTCTAATATCAATAAGATCGTTTCTGTTTTTCTTTAGTTGGCTTTGAAACCAGTTTTGAGTTAAACAAATAATGGGTCGAATTATGGTGTTAATAAGTAATATAAATTCTTATGTATATATATTGTATATATGTGACTATAAGTTTAGCTAACTAAAAAATTCTGTTATATTTAAATATAATATATATATATATATATGTTTTTTTATTTGTGGGAGGAATGTATGGAATTATTGGATATAAGTTGTTTTTGAGTTAAATGACCTTTTATGCCTTTAAAGTGAGTTAAATATTAATAAATTTTTATATGTGTCTTGACTTTTTTTAAAAAGAATACCAAATGTTTCCTTCCAAATTTGAAGTGACATAGTATTTTAGTTTTCTTATATGATTATATGAACTTCAATGTAAAGTTTTTCAAAGTAATAAGTACACTCGTACTGATTGAATTATAAAATTTGGAGAAATGTTTATTTCGATTAATCATCTGCTCTTTAAATATATTAAATAAATAATGTATGTTGTTGTTCCTACAAATAGGACAACATATATTATAGTTTAACTATGGAGTTAAGCAATGGAAATGGAACTTGTGATTGGAAGACAAAATGTTTATATATATTATTTTACACATTGATCGTTTAAAAAATGAATAGGAACATCTAATTCTCAAATAAAGTTGATTTTTTTGTTAAAACCAACATATGTGAATTTAAATTTAACTATGCAAATTTTAAAAATAAATATGAATAGATTAGAAGGGCAAGAAATATTTTTTGATATAAATAAAATAAAAAATTGAAAACAATGTTAAATATATATAATGCTTTCAAAATTAAAATATAGAATCAAACTCTTACAAGTTACAACACATATGAGATATAACAACATTTGATATTGGTGGGAGAGGAAGAGAGAATGATTACTTATAAGATAATAATCCAAATTAGATAAAGGAGATAAATCTTTTAAAATAAGAACAATGTAAAATATATATCATGTAGTCTCTAAAATTAAAATTTAGCATTAAAAATTTACAATGACATTTCATTTGTTTTTTTCAACCCATACAACAAAAATAAGAAATCAAAAACAAAATAAAAAAACAAAAAAAATGATTTGAGGTATTGTAGAAGAGAATGAGAGAATGTGAAAATGAGATAGTAAAAGAATGTCAATATGAGAGAATGATAGATTGAGAGAATGCTTATTTATATGATAAGAAATGATGGAAGTTACATTTAGAATTATGGAGTTACAATAGTAATTTATTGTGTTTGAATGAAATTGAGTGGTAGAATATGATTAATGCATAATTTATTTTATTTTCAGTTATAATTTTATTTTAATGTGTGAGTTAAATGTATTATTTTTATTGGGTCTTAAATACTTTTTAAAGCAATTAGAAAGCAAATAAAAAAATAAAAAAAATTAGAAAACATTAAATGAAAATCAACCAATAAGGAGAGACCAAACCTTACTTTTATATATATGATATATTGCTTTAAACTTTGAATTGGGAAATATATTATAAACAATAATTTTACATGAGAAATATATTAATTTAGCCTACCAAAATATGAATATAAGTTTAGCCAACCAAAATAATTATAAAATATTAAAATTTAACCAAAAATATTTTCTCTTGAAAGATAAATAAGTTAGTAGGAGAAATGAATTAATGTACAATTATTGGATAGGAGTTACATTTGAGTTAAATGGAGTTACATGCGTTTAATTATAAATAAATATTTTAATTTTTTATAACCTAAAATAAAAGGAATACTAAGTGGTCGAATCAAAATTCACATGATTTGGTTGTTTGTTGATATAAACTCAACACTTACACATAATATTTCAAAATAAAAAAATATTACTTTTGAAGTGACAAACTTAATTAGTTTTCTTATAAAATTATATGAATTCTTCAATCTCAATAATTTTAAAACCCCAAGGATAACTTATATTTTTTTGGTTTTTTTTGTTTTTCACTAATCAATTTAATTTATAGTGCTAGATTTCATATTAATGGTTTCATCTTTAGAGAAATTAGTTAAATGATATTTTTAAAATTATATTTTATTTTTATATTTAAGTTTCAGTTGAATATGATTTCTTTTTTGGATCATTTTTTATTTTGATTAAACACACAAAAACCTCAAATCATTTAAAAATAATATGTATTATATTGATCTTTGCAGATTTATCAATTGGATCACAAAACAAAATAGTCTTTATAAATAGAGTTGATAGACTTTACAAAACAAAATAGACTTTATAAATGGATAATTATATTGATCTTTAAATAGTATATTGATCTTTATAAATTATTAAAAATGATACATGAATATGTGAGATAACCAGAGACATAATAGATAATTAGATATGACTCATTTCAACTTCATGATCTTATTGTGTGGTGAATATTGTAAGAAAGTATGAAAATAATGACTTATAAGATGCTAATAAAAAATAGAAAATGGAGAAAAACCTTTTAAATGATTAAAAAAATATATATAAGATATACATATCATATAAACTCTAAAACTAAGCTTTTACAATGATATTTGATTTGATTTTTTATAACCCATACAACCACAATAGCAAAAAAAAATACAAAAACAAAAAAGATATTTGAGAGTAGTGGAAGAAGATGAAAGAATGAAAGAGTGATAGATTAAGAGAATAAGATAATGAGTATTTATAGGAAGAGAAATGATGAAAAATTACATTTGGAAAAATGAGAGTTACTTTTGTTCAAAAAAAAAAGTAAAATGAGAGTTACAATTCTAATTTATTGTTTTGTTTTAATACAATGATTAATACAACTTAGTGGAGAAATAAAGTTAATGCATAATTTATAGGGGAATTTATATGATTTCAGTTTTATATTATGTGAGTTAAATGTGAAAATTAATTGTTTTTAAATTGGTATTTTAATATAAATTTTTTTTGTTAAAATTGCATTGCCAAGTGGACCAATAAGGAGAGAGTGAAACCTTACTTATATATATATGATTTATATGGTTATATGAGAACCTTGTCATTTACTTAATTTCTATCTTTTTTTTTTAATTTTAATACTCCATTAATATGGTTATTTGGGTGCAATAAGATTAAAAAGTATTCGAATAAAATATTGTCCAATAACTTTTGGTTTAATTTTGGTTATCGACAATCATATCCGAACCGAACCAAAATCCGAATTATCTGAACCAAAACCGAACCAAATTTTATAAATACTCGAATGGATGTTAGAGTCAATATCCAAAAAATCCGAAATCCGAAAAATTCGAACCGAATCCGATCCAATATCCGAGCGCCCAGGCCTAAAATTTTTAATGTGGATTTGAACTCCTCTTCGTGGGAGGCTTGGAGTTTAGATTTGATATATCATTTATCAATAGTTTACAAATTTGACGAGGATGATAGCGGGGTATTTTACATATTATACTATTACTCTACTTCGCGGGATTAACTTTTATTTTTTGGAGTTCAATCATAAATAGAAAAAAAATAGCAATTTTGAGAGTTTTTTTCTGCATAAACCCTCTACCTAACAAAATGTGGATTTTGTCAAACACATCATTTCTAAATATTAACTCCAGTTACCAGGAAAAAAAACTTTAATTTAGCAAATACATTCGAATATTTTTAATTTGTTTCAAAAACTATTATCTTAGTTTTAATATTGGATTTTATAATTAAAAGCTGAACAAAAAAACCCTTCAACATATATAAAATAAAGAAATTTCAACATTATTTGTTTCATGCATTGGTACGAATGATTGCATAATGTATCATAATATATAGAGACTAATTTTCTTGATCTAGTGTACAAGATTCATCCGTATCACCGATTTAAGAAGAAAGACTACTTGATGTTTGTTCAAAAAAAAAAAAAAAAAGACTACTTGATTAAACATTTCCCAATGGCATGTGGAAAAGTCTACAAGCGTGCTATAATCAAAATTGACATTTAACTATCATCATTATCTCTTGATTAGTAACATTGATATCTTGTATATATGGATTTTATAATAGTCATTAGGATACATTAGTCTGAACGCTTAGACTAATAAGACTAGTAAAATATCAATAAACTTAAAAAATAATATAAGTTTCAACTAATACAAAAACTTCAACCAGCGTGGTACAATAGTCGATATCTAGGTTGAATTCTATATCCAAATAAATAATAATATTCTTGTTTACGATAAATGATAAAAGTCTAAAAACTTTTAAGTTAACTAGAATCTAGTAAAACAAAGACGCATAAGTTTTAAGTAAAGCTAATAGCTTGAATTTAGTTTCATGATGAAGGGAAAGATGATATATCCCGAATTATAGTTATACCAACATCAACCCACTAGATTCTCTATTGTTGAAGCAGAGCGTCTCCTATCCAATCCACAAAACTGGCGAAGCAACGTGTGTTAAAAAAATCAGTTCATATCAAAAGAGGGATCATAAAAAGTGCATGCCAAAGTCATGTTATCGAAGAACACGTATTCGAATCTTAAGATAAAAAATCATCCAGAAGTTGTTAAAACTATATCAAACAATTACTGCTTGTCTGCTTATTTTAGTTTTCAACCAAACAAATGTTATTTTATGAGTAAGATAGGAAGACTTTGCTAAAAAATAGTATGAGAATATAGAGTAGTTGAATATGTGCG
Source organism: Camelina sativa (assembly GCF_000633955.1). Classification (NCBI taxonomy): domain Eukaryota; kingdom Viridiplantae; phylum Streptophyta; class Magnoliopsida; order Brassicales; family Brassicaceae; genus Camelina; species Camelina sativa. Next base: position 9,651,096 of record NC_025702.1, on the reverse strand, counting down.
TGGCTCTTACTTTGTTAGGTGAGAGAGCATTAACTGCTTACTTAGACTAAAAAAACTCCTCTTCTTGTTTCCTTTAGATGGGTCTATCCATACCATGCAAAACTCCTCTCATACACGTCATCGATGTGTAAAGCATTTTTATGTTCAAAGGTAGATTCCAAATCTTGGTCGGTCTAAATATAAGATATGTTAAGGTTATCTAGAGCAATGCTTTTTGAAAATTTCGACTGCTTTTTATTAAAAATGATCGTAAACAATACAGAATATTGACATAACAACTTAGAAATTTCTTGGACAGACGTGTCGAACAGAAATGGTTTTGGCCCCATGAACAAACATTATTAAATTACAATCTCTGGATAGGTTTAGAACGTCCACTTTATGAACCCTGATTATGGTTAATTTCCTCAAATTTATATGAATAATCATATTATGCATAGTCTTTTCAATTTTCAATGTAAAGTAAAGAGGAGTTAATATATACAAAAATTTATCGTCAGTTATTTGTAGGACATTTATAAAATTGCTGATGGAAAATAAAACGTAGGAGTGCACTGGAAAAATATCTTCTAAGGACATTTTTTTGTTGTCGTCTAATATTATAAAACATGGAAAGATATATTGTCAATTACAACTTGAAAATGAAAAACAAAGATATATATTTTCGGAGTGTAAAGCCCCAAAAAAAAAAATTAAGTTGGTGAACAAGTAGAAGTTCCCACAAACATAAATCGAAATTAAGAGGAAAAAAATACAAAGTAGATAACTTAAACTCGAAAAATAAAAGGAACATTTAAACTAAGAATATAAGTAACAAAGCATAATCTTTATACAACATACTAGTCTTAAAATGCAAGAATAGCTCTTTTCCCCAACTATATGCAGATGAGATTTATCAAAGATGCATACAATCAATCCAAAATTAACATCAACTACATTCTATCACGAAGATAACCAATATCTAAAAACAGAATCAAAGTCTTCGTAACCTGGCAAGCAAGAACCTGAAACGCTTCTGAATGCAATTGATGACAACAACATCATTTTTATATAGAATTCTTTTTAGAACACCTAAATCATTTATAAAATTGGAAAAGTAAGAATTCTTTTTTGAAGAAACTTTAGTAGTACAGTAAAACCTCTATAAATTAATAATGTTGGGACCAAGATATTTTATTAATTTATAGTGATATTAATTTATCTATAAATTAATAATTATTATTTTATAGTGTAAATTAATAATTATTAATGTATAGGTATATTTTTAATTGTTTAATTTTTTAAAATTATGAATTGAGACAATCTTTGCAAAATAAGATTATGAAATTACAAATATTATAAAAAAANTTATAGAAAATTTTTAAAAATAAATTACAAATATTATAAATTAAAGAATATTGTAAATTTATGGTATTGGAATTGAATTTCAAATAATTAAAAATTATTATAGAAAAGAAATTACAAATATTATAGACAAATTCACTTATACACATGACATAAATATTCATATTTATGAATAAAATTATCAATTATTGTATTTTAATAGTCTATCAAACTATCAAAATGTAAATGATGCATATGTAGAAATTGAAAACTTTAAAATGTTTTAGCTGTTTTATGAAATGTTATAGAATATTTTATATCAGTATAGTTTGAAGATACAATATAACTATTGTTTTATAGATATGAGGTTTAAGAGAAACATATTTTACTATATCAACATATATATATATATATATATATGTAAATTTACATAATTATTAATTTATGATATTATTGGGACCATATTTTACATGGGGATTTCAAAAAATTATTATCTTATTATCTTATTGAATTTTGTTATTTTTTATATTATCCTGATTTGAAACTATCAAAATTTATTAATTTATAGTGATTATTAATTTATAGAGTATTAATTTATAGAGGTTTTACGGTATAAGAATTTAAGAAGTTTAAAGACTGACGACTTTGTCAATTGTCATGCATCTTCTTGCAAATAATGGTATAAGAAACGACCAACCTCATTAATTAACAGATTCTCTAATAAACCTTCAGTTCGAGTAGTTAGCATTTATTTGCTAGTTTTTAATATATAGTATAAAGTTTTGAAATTTTATAATTCGTTTTATTATGTGAAGTCAGAATTTAATATGAGTCCCAATATTGTGGTTAGTATTGACATTTGACGATGAAAGGTTGTCCACTTTTCCTATAATATGGATAGCTCGAGTTTTAGTTTGAAGTATGATGACGCAAGTGCATGCATGATTAATTGCACTTTGTAGCATAATCAGGATCAGATCTACAAAGATCGACCACGACAGTAGACGTCCAAGATCCAATTAATCTATAACTAATGGTTAAGATATGTTTTGGTTTTAATTAAATTCTAAGAAAACAATTATAAATGCAATTAAAGCAACACAAAACCATCATCACCATGATTCATCTAAAAAACTACGACTGACTTAGCATGATTAGAAAGAGCATACCCAATAAATAAGTAAAAGACATAACATTTTTTTTTTTTGGACAAACAAGTAAAAGACATAACTAAATGATAAGAGTTTCACAATTTCTTCTCTATGTGTCAAGTAAAAGTAGAAATCTTCATGTCAGTAATACAAAACACAATTCCAAGAGTAGTATATTCATGACTATATCTGTTCTTGGTAGCGTTGACTAGTGGATTCTTTTAAAATACATGTATCGTTAAGTTCTCATAATTCGTTTATTGGGAATTGTTGAATGCTTAAAGACGCCATGAATATATAAGGTAGGACAGGACACAAAGGGGAATATTATAACGATAAAAGAAAATATATGTCGACCCACACACTAATTGATTAAAGAAAAATCAATTAAAAAGACAATATATATAGTATATATACTAGCATTAATATAATTAAAGGTTGGTTGTGAAATGATTATGAAGATATATAAACCATGTTGATTAAGAGGCATGTGATTGTATTATTAAGGGTCGCATCTTTAGCTACCTGCCCACAAAACACGGCTTCCATTTCAGGACATGTGCTTCCTTTACTTCTTTTTTCTTCTTGCCTTCTTTCTTCATTTTGCTATTTTACTGTTATTTATTTATCAGCATGTTTTATATTTTATACATATTAAAAAAAAATTTAAACACCTGAAAAACTTTTACTAATTATGTATATAAGTTATTTTATTTGGTTTGACTATGAAAAGACTAAATAAAAAAATTGTTATACATCTTGAACATAGAAAACAAGAAATTTGTATTTTTGTTCAGCAACTTCTTTTATAAAACATTAACAATTAACTAATTTGATTTTATTTGTTGGACCATCATTTTGGATTTACTGCACGGTGGTCATGTGATCAGCGAAGATCAATGATAGATAGTAATATACATAAAACAGTTAATGAGTTGTTGTACTTTGTAATCATTCATATTCGGTTTAATTATAATTAATACTAAGGTTTCCTTCTTTAATTATGTTCTTGGTCTAAGAAACGAAACTTCAGCAGCAGGTGATACCGAAATTAGTTGTGATCTCTTTCTCATATGGGCTGTTGAATTCTCTTAACTCTGAAGTCATGTGCTTTGTTCTTCGAATGGTTTAAATGCAGTATACGATATACGACTGAAAAGATTTTCGACGTAGGCTTGCTTGCACGATAAATGCGTTAATTTGGACGGATCATTTCGATGAACAGTCACGGTACCGTCTTTAATTTTGTGGTTTTTGACATTACATAGTGTGGTCACAATACCTATTATTACATTACTTTTTATAGCTTAGATTAAATAAAAATTATTTTGGTTTCGAATATTAAGAGATTGATGATACCTATATTTTTCTAATGACACAAACACATACATACACGTATATGAGATTTGATGAGAGATATGAGATCCGAAACAAGAAAAAACAAGTTGTAAAAAGGAACTATCAAAATTTAATAATTAACAAATAAAGAAGTATTTAGGTTAATAACAGTAGCTAAAATTATAAATTGAAAATACTAGCAAGAATATATATAAGTGAAAATGTAGCATGTTAGTATTTTTTAAAATAACCATCTAAAAATTATACTTATTTGGTATCTCCTTATATTAATAAACCAACATTTAATACGATTAAAATTTGGATTAGATATCTATATGTGAAACATGACATAGAAAATGACATGCACTATACAAAAACTTGTATGCTACACGTAAAACAAGTATAAAAGGTTCATTACGTTGGATGTTTACGTAAGAAAACAGTATGTAACAGAAAATTAATTATTTGTTCCATAGAAAAACGTCAAATATTTGGAAAAAATCTTTTGTATGTCATATATGTCTAGGACAAAATATCCTCTTGTCATTTATTAAATTGAACTTTTTTTGTTTAATTTTTTTCCAATTATTAAATGAAATTCGTCATTTTTCATAAACTACTAAATTAAGATATTTCAAAATAGAATTAAAAAAAAAAAACTTTTCTTCTTAATTTTTCGACATTCGCGCCATCAATAAGAAATCCCAAGAAATTAAATGCACAATCCAGCTACACTGTAAATATTTTATAGTTATAATTCCTACGTTTCAAAATATAAGATGTTTTAGAGAAGTTTTTTGTTTTATAATATATGATGTTTTCAAGTTTCTATGCAACTTTTAGATTAGTTTAGTATTTTATATTACGCAGTATTGTTTCTGATTGGTTGAACTTGTTAAAAATAAAGACTTCTTAATCTGCGTGTTTTAGTTAAAACATACTATATTTTGAAACGGAGGGAATATATAATAGGAAAAGAAGTTGAAGAAGAAGAAGAGAGAGAGAGCCTAGTAGACTTGGAATCTGGACAATAAAGAAAAAAAAACCATTTTTATATTAAACTCTACAGATCTCCCCATTCTGAGATGCAGAGATAAAATAACAATAGAGAGAGACCAAAACCATTAACCATAACAAATCCGAAACTGTCACCACCGTTTCCTTTGTCTTCTTCTCTCTGCCACAATCTTTCAATCTTTATCTTCTTCCTCTTCTTTTTCTTGGTTTTGTAAATCTCTCCATCTTGAAAAAAACAAACAAAAATCACACAACCCAAGATTCTTCTTTAATATACGGCGTCGGCTATGGGTACTGGTTGGCGACGAGCATTTTGCACCACCGCTCCTAGAAACAGCGACGCAGCAGCGCCGGATCTTGACAAGAACCACTCCGGCTATAATCTTACCCCAAGTCCTAGCCCAAGAAGCTGCGTGAAGCTAGCTTTTCTCTCTGGTGGAAGTAATCCTTCGACTCCCCGACTGAGTTCTAGTCCTGGCCTACGTTGTCGGACCAACGATGCCGAGACTCCCATGGCGGAACAAATCCCGACGCCAAGATTGGCTACAAAGAGTCCAAGATTGTCTTTGGCCGCTAGCTCGAACCCTTCATCGCCTCGCTCGCCGTTAAAGCTTTCTCTATTTCGTAACAGCTTCAAATTCAGAGTAAGAAAACATATTATGAGCAACAAAGAGAACTCAGATAGATTTAAAGTTATGTTTTCTGATGATTTTTGTTGATTTGTTTTTGCAGAGTAGTTGTGGGATATGTTTGAACAGCGTGAAAACAGGGCAAGGTACGGCGAAGTATACGGCGGAGTGTTCACACGCATTTCATTTCCCTTGTATTGCCGACTACGTACGTAAACACGGCAAGCTTGTTTGTCCTGTTTGTAGTTCTATTTGGAAAGATGCTTCTCTCCTTGCTCCTCATAAGAATGCAACTGAGTCTCCCCTCGACGACTCTGTTGTAGTCCAGGAGAAGCGCGTTGTTGTCGCGTCTTCTCCTAGAGCGAAACCGAGGCTAAAGCAAAGTGACTACTCGAGATTTTACGATGATGATGAGCCTTTGCTTTCGCCGAGGTTTGTTCCTATACCTGAAGCTGATGAGAATTGTGGAGGGGAAGAGGACGATGACGTGGCTCAGTTCAAGGGATTTGTGGTTGACCCGAACCCTTCTTTTGCCGTCAAAACTCATGAGATTCCAGCTAGTGGTCGAGATTTTGGAAACGTGCAGGTGAGTTTGTTACCTGAAGCTGCCGTTGTCTCTGTTGGGTGTGGTTACGAGACTCGTGCAGTGGCTCTAACGGTGAAGGCACCGCCCCCTTTAGGAGGCGGGGTAGGACGTAGGCTTTTAGATCCGTCTCAACGTGCGCCTGTGGATCTTGTGGTTGTTGTTGACGTAGGTGGAACAATGAACGGTGCAAAACTTCAGATGGTCAAACGAGCAATGAGGCTTGTGATAGCCTCTCTCGGCTGTGCTGATCGGCTCTCAATCGTTGCCATTGTCACGACTGCTCCAAAGAGACTCCTCCCGCTAAAGAGAATGACGGAGCACGGCAAACGCTCAGCCGGATCCGTGGTTGATGGGTTGCTTTGTGGTCAAGTTTCTAATACAAGCGACGCTTTGAAAAAGGCGTCGAGAGTTCTTGAAGATCGTAGGGAGAGAAACCCAGTAGCGAGCATCGTACTTTTATCGGACGGTCAGGGTCAGTCGAGTAAAGTCCACACAAATCAACGGTCTACAATAGCCCATGTGGGATCAACACGCTTTGCCCACATTGAGATCCCTGTTACTGAGCATGGCTTCGGAGAGAGTGGTGGGTGTAGCAATGCCCCTGCAGAGGAGGCTTTTGCAAAATGCATAGGAGGATTACTTAGTGTAGTGGTTCAAGATCTCAGGATCCAAATTCGAGTTGGATCAGGATCTGGACCATGTGAAATCTCAGCCGTTTATCTATGTAATGGAAGGCCTACGTTGGTGAGTTCTGGTTCCGGGTCAGTCCGGCTTGGGGACCTCTACGCAGGGGAAGAGAGAGAGCTTCTAATGGAGCTTAGGGTCCCGTCAACAGCCACTAGGGCCAACCAAGTTTTGTCAGTTAGAGGTCTTTACAAGGACCCATCGACACAAGAAGTTGTGTATGGACGGGACCAGTCTCTACGCGTTCCCCAAGCCGTTCGATCATCATCTTCTCCTAGAATCGAACGGCTTAGAAGCCTCTTCATCGCAACTCGGGCTGTTGCCGAGTCACGGAGGCTCGTGGAGTATGGAGAATGCACAAGCGCACACCACTTGCTTACGTCAGCGCGTGCGTTACTAGGCCATTCAGGAACCGCGGAGGCAGCGGAGTACATAAAAGTCGTGGAGGCAGAGCTTGTAGAAGTCCAGTGGAGAGGACAACAACTAATGGAGTATCAAAGCCAGCACCAGCAGCAACATATCCAACGGCGGAGAGGGAGCGAGAGAGAGACGAATAGGACGATGATGCTGATGGATGAAAATGGTGAGCCGTTGACTCCAGCATCAGCGTGGAGAGCGGCTGAGAAGCTGGCTAAGTTGGCTATGATGAAGAAGAGCGACTTGCACGGCTTCGAAAACGCTAGATTTTAAAAACGTTATTATTTTATTTTGTTTACAATAAATAATTATTTAATTCTGAGAATACAGAGGAAAATGTGTATTAGTCAGAGAGACTCAGAGTGTCATAATAGCAGGCGGCACATTACTTTTTAATTGTTACACGTATAAAATTTAAGAGAAAAAGTCAAAAAAATACTCTATCTAATTTTTATTTGGAAGTTTAATTTCTGTTTTTTTAGGTTGGAAGTTTAATACCCAATCTAATTTTTATTGTCATTAAAAAGCTTCATTTATATTTGTGTTGGTTGATTAGCACCTTCTAGTTAACAGCCATTAATGGCAGTAACGGAATCGTTAATTTAGGTTAAAAATTAACCCCACATGATTAATTAAACTAAATGAAAGACATTGTTGTCCTTCAATTTTAGTTTTCCCCAAATCGAATTCGAGAGAGAAGAGAAGAACCCTAAATTGTTTCCCCCAAATCGATTTGGGAAACAAATCCCTAAATTGAATTTCCCCCAAATTGAATTTTCTTATTCTTTCCACCTTCTTCACTCGATATATCTGAAGTCTAACTAGTCGATGGTGTTGGGTGTTTGATTACTTGTGGATTGGTGATAAAAGCTTCCGAAGAGATGAGGTATGTTCTCGTGGAATTAATTTTAGGGTTCACGACTTTTTCTGGGTTTGATTTGTGTCATAATTGATTGTCTGATGTCTTCGGGTTCATGGATTCGATTGTATTATCTCTTCGGGTTCATGGACTCGATTCGATAGGGTTGGATTAAGTTTAGGGTTAGATTAAGTTTAGGGTTGGATTAAGTGTTTCTGGGTTGAATTAATCATTCATGTTTCATTATGCAGTGGGTTCGAGCAATTGAAACTCAATATCCATTTCAGAGGAGAAGTCGTGTTGAAGGATGGGTTGTTTGCCTATATTGGAGGAACCAAAGGGAAAGATATGTTGATTGATCCAGATTTGATGACATGGTCTATCTTCGAAGAGTTTTGCGCTGAGAATGGAGTATCGGGTCAAGTGGAACAAGTTTGGTACAAGCTTCCATAAGAAGACAGAGCTTCAGCAAGAGTTATCGACATTGACAAAGATGGTGGGATCAGACAGTTGTGTAGTGAAGCTATATCTTCTTGTGGAGAAGCCGATATATACATCCAGCAAGCTACTTCTGAACCTGCACCATGTCCTTTGCCTAATTCTGTTGAGCAGTGTGACATTGATGATGCGGAGGATGAAGATGAAGAGCCTGATGCTGCGGAAGAAGAGAGAGTAGAAAGTGAGGGAGAGGATCCAGTAGAGGAAGTTGTTGCTGATGATCCTCTATTTTGTGCTTTTTATGAGGAGATTAACAAAGAATCCGAAGGTGAGGGTGAGGATACTGACCAAGCGGGTGAAGAAGCTATACGTCAAGCTCAACATGAAGCGGCAGAGAACATTGCTCGTGAAGCTGCAGAGGATGAAGAATTTGAGAGGCATTGCATGGATGATGAACGTCCTGATTCTTCAATGGATACCGACGAAGAATGGGATACCTATGAACGCCATGAAAGAGAAATATCGAGAGCTAACTACTCCAAAGACAAGCCACCGTACTTGTGGATAAAACAAACCTTTCATAATGGTGAAGATTTCAAGGACCAGCTATTAAGGTATGTCTTGAAGATGAACTATGATGTTAAGTTGTGTAAGTGGGGTACTACACAACTGGAAGCCATATGCAGTCATGAGAACTGTCCTTGGAAGATTCACTGCTCTGTGGAGAAGCGGATACACAAATGGGTAGTCAAAACATATGTTGACACTCATAATCATTCTGTTAGTGGGAAAGCAAAGATGTTGAAGCAGAGTGTGATTGGAAGACTATTCAGAGATGAAGCAAGAAGGAGACCGTCATTGGGATGGACAGCCATTAAGGATGAGATTATGATGAGGTACACGATTTCTGTGTCTAAGTGGATTTATCAAAAAGCCAGAAGAATTGCCTTCAATCTGGTGATAGAAACACAGAGACAACAATTTGCGAAGCTATGGGATTATGAGGCTGAGCTTCGGAGGTCTAATGCGGAGACTCACACTGAGATTGTTACCATTCCTGAAGCTAATGGTAAGCAAAAATTTGATAAGTTCTACATCTGTTTTGAGAAGTTACGAAGGACATTGGATTGGATGGTGCTTTTTTGAAATGGGAATTGAAGGGTGAGATTCTGGCCGCTGTTGACAGGGATGCGTACAAGTACAACATAGACCCCGTCAATGGAGAAAGGTTGTGGAGGAGAACAAGTAAAGGGTCCATAGAAATACCTGATAAGAGGAAGAAACGAGGTCGGCCAAAGAAGTTTAATAGGATAAAGGAGCCAGGTGAATCATCGACTAATCCAACAAAGCTTACTCGTGAAGGTAAATCTATGACTTGTAGCAATTGTAAGAAAATGGGTCACAATAAGGGAACATGTATAAATCAAGTTGCACAGTTAGCTCCTCCACGCAAGAGAGGGAGACCAAGGAAAAGTCTGGTAAGTAATTTAGCCTTGTGTTTTAAATCGGATTAGAAAAATTTAAGATTATAACATTACAGTTTTTATAGGACAATGATGATCTATGGAGCATCCACAATGCACCAAAGAAGTGGAGGAGAGCTCAAAGCCAATCAACACAACCTGTTGCTCAAAGCCAATCAACACCATCAATTGCTGAAAGCCAATCAACACAACAACAACAAGTTCCACAACATTTGAGTGATCCAGCTAACACAAGTGGTCCAGATAACATAACTGCTAAAGGACATGCTCGTGGACGTCCTCCTGGCCGTAAAAATGGAACAGGCAAGGCTTCTGGCAAGGGACGTGGTAAAGGGTCCGATGAAACTCCTAAACCGCCTGTGTTTTTTATGTCTCCTTGGAATGATAATGTGTTCGATGTGTGGCAGCCTGAGAAGGAGTAGAAGAAGATTTTTATTTCTTTTGTTTGCTATCTAGGATCAATGTAGGATATTAACTTTGTTTTGGCCCCTTTCTTATGGTCGGATCCTTTTTTGTTTTTTGGGATGTTGGATCTTTATGTCTACATGACTCTCTTTCGGATCAATGAAATGAAATTAGGATAATTTGATTTCAAACAAACACTTGAAACTTACAACGTAGGTGTTCATAACAATGAAACCACCCCATATAAAACCTACTTCTTTCCCATTACAAGGATTATAGCAATAACAACAATGAAACCTCCCCAAGACAATAAGATAATCTGTCTAAGCATTTTTTCCCTCTCATTAGAGGCCATTAGTTCACTTTCAAGCTTCTTCTTCTCTTCCTCATGGGAGATACTGTTGGAACCACTCACATTCATTACCTTCAGAGATTCTTTGAGTACCTTAATCTCATCTCTAGCCTCCAGTAAGCTCACCTTCTGCCAACCGTATGGCCTTTGTTCATCTGCCCATTTAGCAAAGCCATGAACAACACACTTAAAGAATCTTCTACCCGGATTGTCATTTGTCCATGACTTTGCAAGCGTCGTAGTTCTACCACAATTGCAGCAAAGAGGATCCCAAATCCGACTCGAATTTGCATCAGACCCTGAACTTTGGCTCAACATTCTTACGATTTAACCCATGAGGATAAAAGGAAGAACAAATCGATTTGGGGGAAAATTTTTTAGGGTTTTCTCTTCTCTCTCGAAATCGATTTGGGGAATACTAAAATTAAAGGGCAACAATGTCTTTCGTTTAATTTAATTAACAACGTGAGATTAATTTTTAACCCAAGTTAGTGATTCCATTACTGCCATTAACAGCTGTTAACTCGAAGGTGCTAATCAACCAACACAAATATAAACGAAGCTTTTTAATGACAACAAAAATTAGACTGGGTATTAAACTTCCAACCTAAAAAAACCAAGTATTAAAATTCCAAATAAAAATTAGATGGGGTATTTTTTGGCTTTTTTCCCTAAAATTTAACCAAATGAGTCTATGGGAACTGGAAAGTGTTTGGCCTTAAGATTTAACCGTCTTGTTTGGCATTTTGAGTTTGCGAGATTTTCTAACAATCTCCAATTTGTACTTTTGTAGTAAACTCTATTTCACATGTGTGAGTTATGTGGATTCTTAAAACGGTAGATAAAAAGCAATAATGTTTTCCTTTTGTGAAGTTATAAGAAAATATTTGAAAAAACGATCTTGTGATATTTTTAGGAGAACTACTTACTATTTAAGTTTAAATGTTTTTTTACTTTTCGTTTACAAGTTTTTACTATAACCTTTTGACATTATATGAACCACATGAAGTTTTTACTTTTCGTATATATAGATTTTTTTTTCTGTTTGAACCTTTCAAAAGGATTTCGAATTTCTGATGAGTCTTACAATCCTTCAATATTTAAACATATTGACAACTGATTATAATAAATACATTATACATTATACAAGTACATTATTTTTTTTGAAATGGTTTTTTTTTTTTCTGAAAATTGAATTAATAGAAAACATAAAATATTAATTAATAACTATTGTAACTATATTCTTTATCATTTTAGGATTTTTTTTTTAAATTACCATTTTTGTAAACCAACATAGCTTGTAAAACCGACTATTATTTTATTTTTGGTTCATCCTTACCTTTTAGATTACGTTTATGTTTTTACTAAAAATGCTTAAGTTTTAATCCGAAAGGGTGTATACACAAAAAAAAGTTTTAATCCGAAACATAAGAAATTTGTGTGGGTTGTTTTGAACGATTCGTTTGAATTTATGAAAAAAAATAAAGAAAGAAATCACTGCGTCTCTGCGCATCACTAAAACAAATTTGTGTAGTTTGTGTGTGTTCTTATTCATTATGATCCCGTAACTTCGATTCAACAGTGCAACCAAAAATTACATTCCAACTCGAAGCAACGTGTTGAACACATCAATCATATATAAATGATAAGATAATTATGAAAGGTGAATTAGGATTTGACCCATTGAGAGAGTTGAAGTTAGGGGCTAGATCATAATTGAAGTTGGTGGATGAATGATGACTTTGAAATCATGAACAAATAATTCCCTTCTTTTATTGCAGTTGTTGATTGTTATTATTATTATGCTCTTAATAACATTGTTCATCATCATTGTCATTTGTCATTATGGTTAACACTTACAAACATAAAAAAGAAAAACTGGTTTCCTTAGATATAGATACGGGAATGTTGTTGTTTCCCTAATTGCTTTTGACGTTTGAATCTTTTGAACTTCTTTTACATAGCATGTACACCTTTCATTTTATAGTTAATATATATAATAATAAATAAAAATCTGAATAAATGCTACCAACAATTATAAATTTTCGTCATATCTTTTCGTAAAAGAATATGTTGTAATTTTTTGAAAAATAATTTCTACGGTTGCGTCGGTGCATTGTAGAATTTTGTCTTTCCACCATATTTTATTCACATTTTTTCATCACCATTTTATGTTTTAAAAGTTGTGTTTATTCAATATTCATATCTTTTGAACTCTATATATATTGTCTCTTTCCTTGAAACATATTTTTTTTTTGTTTTGTTGAATCAAAATCATTTGAATATTAATTTTTACTATAACTTTTCTTGATACATTATCACTAAAGATTAAATATATTTTATATTTACAATTTTTTTTATTAGATAGTTACATTTACTCATTACAACCATTCGTTCCATATACTCACTTAAAATAACTTTTTCATTACAACCATTCGTTCGATATACTCACTTAAGAATTATGCATTGTTATGCTTGTAAATATTTATTTTTATAACTGGTAGATATTGCAATATAGATGGTTAATATGTTCCTCTTTTCAATATTAATATATGTTGTAGTTAAATAAATTAAATGGAAAACAAAATGACAAATTTTGCAATAGCTTTTTTATCTTCCCATCAAATTTGCAACATGGATATTTTGCAAAATACACGTTGTAATTCAGCAAGGGTATAAATTTGATGTAGCAATGATTTACAATAATTTAGAATTGCAAATACACGTTGTAATTCAACAACAATTTTGCTGCAAAATAATTGTAGCATTGATACAACAAATTAGCAAGGAATTGATTTATTGCTAAAACTGCCACATCTATGATTTAATTATGAATTTTCAACGCCTAATTAGCAATATTATAAGATTTCTCGAGCTTTTATAGCAATTCCCTTGTTTGCAACAAAATATTGATATTTTGCAATAACTTAATATCTTGCAATATAAATATTTTTTTGTAGTGATGAAGGGATCCAGTAGCTTCATTTGGTTGTACTACTACATGTGCTATCTCTCCTACTTATGTTTAGATCCAGCCAAATAACGATTTTACAGAGAAAAATCTGAAAATTTTGGCTTATCCTGCTTCTCAAGGAACACCAGTTTATAAAGTTTCCAATGCAATTTGAAAATGTTAGCTATTTTTAAGATTAGGAGGTATAATTTGATCATTATTCCTAAATGAAGATTTTTACTTTAAAAATTGATGAATATGAATGTATCTCAAGATAATTTTGTTTTATTTGCCTATACTATCCCAGTCTCAAATCTCTTAATTTCTATAAGTTTAGCAGATTAATTATATATCAGCCTCAAATCTCTCACAACTAAGAGATTTATTGCTATCAATAATCGAGTATGTTATATCAATCCACAATAATCAAGTAGAATCCAATATCAATCATATATGAATGAACAATATTTGTACTGTCTGATCATGTTGCACCTTTTTCCAACTTCAACATAGCACATCTGTCATGACTTAGTAAATATCATTGTATAATGTTTTTCTATTAGATTTTAACCTGCGGTACCCCGCTGGCATATATTGTAAAAATTATTTTAAGAATTTATAACTTAGGTTGTATTTTATGTTTGTTTGTGAATTTTTTTTTGTTTTTTTTTAATGAAATCTATTTTTTTTGGGTTGTGTGTCAAACTTTTATGGAGATGGTAGAACATATTTTTTAAAAATAGTTTGTATCTTTATGATATTTTGTTGATTTTAGGAACCTTATTAATTTGATAGATAGATTTAGAGCGATTTAAGGAAACTTATAGATATTGTCGATTTTATGAGAATAATCTTGGAGGAATTTCAAAAATACCCCTTTTGCAATACCATTTTTCATAAATACCCCATCTTTCAAACTCACCAAAAGCCACTAAAAATTTGCAAACTTTTAAAATTTGTGTGTAAGCTTATAAATATATATACAAATTACCTTTATATGTGTGTAATTTTTTTTTTATATATTTTATAAATACAGTATAAATACCTTTTAAAAACTGTTTAAAAACTGTTTACAAATCTTTTAAAAACCTTGTAAACCATTTAAAAACATTGTAAAAACTTTTTAAAATGTTTTAAAACTCCAGAAATATTTGGATCGAGTTTAGAGGTAGTAGTTATTATCTAGAAGTACCTTGTGAACCATATAAATTTTATAATTTTTCATATTTGAAAAGGGGTATTTTTGAAAATGGATAAATGAAAGGGGTATTTTTGAAAAGAGGTACACCAAAAGGGGTATTTCTCAAAAATTCTCAATAATCTTAATTGATTTGGTCAATTTACCATAATTTACGTATTGAGTTTTGTGCAATTTTGTAGAGACTAAGACCATCTCCAATGGTGATTCTAAGAGTTTCTAAATCAATTTTTCTAAACTCAAAAATCTTTAAACTCAAACAAAATGCCCAACAAAAAAATAGAGTTGGTTCGAAATGTAGAGGTTTTGGAACCAAGTCTAAGGTTTTGGAACCAAAATATTAGTTTTGTGTTTTTTTTTAATTATAAAAATACACAGAAATTTCAAAATTTGGATCCATGGTTAAAGATGGTCTAACATTACAAATAAAAGTTTTAATAAACATAACTATAAGGGTAGAATAGAAAATGTATTTTCAAAAATGTTAATATAGATTTTGAATAGATTTTGAAAAAAAAACATGGAAGAAATAAATTAGACATTTCTCTAGGGATTGAACATTTGGGAATACGAGCACCTTTCCCAATATTGATGATTATGTCAAAGGACAAATCCTACTCTGAAGTGATCTCATATGTTTAGAAACAGAGCAAAGCATGCCTCAATCCCAAACACACAAAAGTCATAACTGTTTTGTACAAAATAAATGTTTCTAGACGGGAATAACCTTGGGGTGTTCGCCACTCCCTATGAAAAGCTTGGATGGTTCAGTTTTGAAATTGACGGCCTTGATTTTGACACTGTAAACAACAGCACACATGTAGACGTGACTAAGCCATCATCTCCTACACTACCAAGTCACATAAAGAAAGAAAACTAAGGAAACAAGGAAAATAATAGACGTGACTAACCAAATTTAGAAAACGATTCAACCCTTAATATTTGTAACATTCGTGAACCGGAATCCCAGTTTGCGATGTGTATCGATCGATGCAAGTGTTGCAGCGGTCGATGCAAGGCCGGTTTGTCGTGAGCCGACTTAGGTTTAACACGTGTTTGGCTGCGTTTTGGGATTAGGAAAACCCCTTAAGTCGAGTTTGTGTTGTTATTAGTGGAGTTTAGCCGCTTTTGAGAGAAAAGAAAGAGAGAAAAGAAGTTCTTAACTGTTATTGAGGATTTTGGGAGTTTGGTGGTTGTTCTTGGGATATCTGAAGCTAGGATCGTTGTAAGAGCTTGCTAAGAGTGTAGATATGTCGGTTTTGAGTCAGAATCTTCTTTGACAAAGGTGAGTGCAGGACCATGGCTTATCTAAGTTTGAGATTTCTCTGATTTTCTTGTTTATGTGGCATATGGTTGATTCCTTGGCTTGTTAGAACGTGTTTGTGTCACTTGGGGCTTTGTGAGACTTCTTTGTGGCTTTGGATCGAGTTTTTGATGGTTTAGGAACACAGATCCGGTGAGCAGCTTCGGTGAAGATTGATTCTCGGCATGTGCGTTGATCGATGCAATGCGAGGACGGTGTGATTTGACGTAGGAGCATCAGTTGATGTCATGTGGAGGTGTCGATCGATGCAATTAGGGATTTCGTGAAATGTCGAGTATGCATCAGTATTCAGTGTTGGTGTCGGTCGATGCAGGTGAGTCTTGCATCAGTTGATGCAGGCTTGCGTCGTTCGATGCAACCCCAGTTGGTGTTGGTCAATGCATGGTTGGTGTCGGTCGATGCAGTTTTCCTGGTTTGTTTGTTGATTGTTGTTTAATGGTTAGATTTATCTCAATTGCTTGTGTGTATAGCCTAGTAGATGGGAGGATTGCCTCACTGAGTGTTTATAAAATACTCACGTATCTCATATATGTTGTGGTTCAGGTAAAGGCAAAGTGTGATTATGACAACCCGTCCCGTGGACCCCACTAGCTACCCGCTAGCCGCCCAAACGGATCCCAAGCTGGCCCTGCAGGACATCGATCCTAATCCCTCACTATGGACATCCAAATTCACCAGTAGGTTATTGGTGCGCCAGGCGTTCCTCGAACCCTGGTCCCCACCATTTAACAACATTCCCACAGGACAAGCTATCACCAATTGATCTTCAAGCTTGGTTTTCACGAACGATTTTAAGTTAAACGTTGCGTTTTGGGGTTAGGAAAGCCCTAGAATCGCTTATAAAAGCAGAAACTCGAGGTTTTGGTAGAGTTTGGCCATTTCTAGAGAAAAAGATTGAGGGAAAGAAGTTGTTGAGTGTTCTTGAGAGTTTTGGGAGATTTGAGGCTGTTCCTGTAGAGATCTGTTGCTGAGATCATTGTAGGAACTTCCTATGAGTGTACATCTTCTTGTTTGAGGTTCAAAATCTTCTTGGCAAAGGTGAGTGCATGAGCATGGCTTATCTAAGCTTGAGATTTCTCTGATCTTGTTGTTTTATGTGTTTATATGGCTTGTTAGAATGTTGTTGAGTCGCAAGAGGCTTTGGGAAGCTTTTTGTGGCTTTGGTTTGTGTGTTTTGGTGGTTTAGGGACGGAGATCCAGCGAGAAGCTTTGGAGAAAAAACGATGCTCGACATGTGCATCAGGTGATGCACTCTGTGTGTTAGTCGATGCAATACAAGGATGGCGCGGGTTAACCTAGGAGTATTGGTCGATACCATGCTGAGGCATCAGTCGATGCAATTAGGGATTTCGTGCAATATCGAGCATGCGTCGGTCGATGTAGTGTGAGTGTTGGTCGATGCAAGCTTATGTCGGTCGATGCGACCCCAGTTGGTGTCGGTCGATGCATGGGTTGGTGATATGTCTATATTTTGCATCTCCTTAGCATGCATTTGTCATACATTTAGCTAGGATAACTAGTCATTTTGCATCATTTTAGAACCTCTTTTATACACTTTGCAAGTTTAGGAAGTTTTTACATCATCCTTTCATGCATTGTGTATTTCGAAGTATTTCAGGGGTTTAGGAGACGTCGGAGACGCAAATGATCGAGCCACTCTCAACCTCCACAATCGAGCCACTCTCGACCTACGCAATCGAGCCACTCTCAGGGCACCAGTCGGACCACTCAATCGAGCCATCACTCGAGCCACCGGTCTAGGGATTCTGCTTTTGACGTCTTCATTAAAGTTGTAGAGAATTTAGTCATCTTTCCAATGGCTTTTATTTCAAGCCAATCGGAGGTGTGGTTCAAGAGTTATCATCGTTTTAGTAGATGCGTATACACCCAGCTCGAACCACTTTCACCGACCATGCTCGAGCCATTTTCACTCGCACAGCTCGACCCACTCCTACTCACACCAATCGAGCCACTGGAAGCACACGGACAAAATCACGCATGCCAGGAAGACGCTCCGTCTGACACGCTTCAGGAGACTCCCGAACCGACGCTCTATCTTGTCGTTTTAAGTTTTAGGGATTCACACGTTTTTACTATATATACATTTTGGTAAGTCTTGGTTTAGGACATCTTATCTTTTATCTCATTTTCGTTTTTGTTCTTATGGTTAACCTAGCCATCTAAAAACGTTCTCAGACTTGTAATCCGACATCTCCGAGTTTATTCAGTTTTTGTACTTGATTCCTTCTCAAAAGTTGTTCTTCTCATTTTTATCTATCTTATTATGCTTGGTTCAATGTTTTCTGTGTTTGTATCTTGGATAATGATTTTCGGATCTGAGTAGTGTAGTAGCCCTTGGGGATGGGATAGATTAGGTGGAGGATCTTAGGATGCATAGTGTTTAAGCTTTGATTTTATGATTCCCTTCTGGACTAGTGTTACAAATGCTAGTTTCTCTCTGATCAATTGGAACTAGGTTCGAGACATTTCCACACCCAAAAGGTGTTTGATGAAATGTCTGACCAACTAGTGCCAGGGACTTACGTTCCTAACCTAAGAGATTATTTGTCTAGGATGTTTGTTGACATGAACGAACTTGTATGTCATGCCTGCTCAACCATGTTTCTCTAGTGAGAGCTGGGTATGGAAGTGGTTGAGTCTGAGTAGCTTTTACCAAGAGATTGGATTAGTTAAGTTGTGATGTTCGTTGTCTAGGGATAGATTGCTTGTGGCATGTTAAACACTCTGTAGACTAGGAAACCTCACCGACATCAATTACTCCCATCCTTAGGACTTCTTTCTTCCTGATTTTTATTACATTCCTGAGACTGTTTCGTGTCTTGCCTTTTAGTTCATGCTTAGACTCGTTTTCTGTTTTCATCATTTTCGCTTCCTGTCATACATTCTCGTTCCTAGTCCTAGAACACATTTCCGTTTTGCATTCTGATTATTTTAGGATTGTTAGACAAAAACACCCTCTTTGAATTGGCTTGACTTGTGAAATCTTGATTGCATCTTGAGTGATACTAAGCTTCCCATTTGGATTGACACCTTAAGTACTACAACACATAAGGTTAATTGAACCTACTAGGAGACACAAAAATCGTAGTATCAGTTGGTGTCGGTCGATGCACAGGTTGGTGTCAGTCGATGCAGTTGTCTGGTTTGTTGTTTGGTTAGTGATTGTTGATTAATGGTTATGGTTATCTCAATTGCTTGTGTGTATAGCCCAGCAGATGGGAGGATTGCCTCACTGAGTGTTTATAAAATACTCACGCATCTCATATGTGTTGTGGTGCAGGTAAGGGCAAAGTGTGATTGTGGAATCAAAGCGATGAAGAGGAGGATGTTCTATGGCTCGTTGTTTGTGGTCTGACTTCTGTTAGGTTGTTAGAGTCGAGTCATTAAAACATTGCTAGGTTGTTGGTTGTATGTTTTATGACTTTGTTGGATTGAATTATTGGTTATTTATTTATTGGTTATTGATTATCGGTATCTGTTGGTCTTTTCCGCTGTTGGTTGTTTGGGGTTAGGTGACTAGTGGGTATGGGACTACTAGTTAATTATTATTATTATTTTTTTAAAAAAATGGATCAGGTCGTTTCATCTTTTGTCGTACTTGACTCTTTTTCTCGTTTTCCGAACACGTCTTCGCTTCTTTCAAGTTGCTTCACGTCTCCTCCTCATTCTTCATGTATCTTCTCTTGCAGTTATTGATTGAGCAAAGAGTCGATCTCCAACACTCCCTCTTGACTTACAAGCTCAATCCCATAGTCCTGGTTCACGGATCCGATTTCCTTCACTCTTGAATCTTCTCTGGTGTTCTTTCCCTGTGGTAAGCAAGTTCCCTTCACAACATCTGCAAAAGTCACAAATGGACTCATTTTTCTTGTCTTTATTGCAACTTTGATTAACTTCGTCTGCGTTTCCGACTTGTTCCAGATCTGATCAGATCCGAGAAAAAATCCAATAGTTTTAGTGATCTGAGACTTCTTCTTCTTATGCAGGTTCCTTTCTTTGAATTTTTCTCCATTGGCTTGTTCTTCTATCTGGGTCCATGCAAGTAAGTTCACAGATTTCATCTCCCTCGTTCTCTTGTCTCCCATAAGTCTAGCTTTCTCTTTAATCCTTTTATCATTCACTCCTTGAATCGATCCTACCTCCAGATTTTTCATCTTTTTCTTGTCTCTTTGATATAGCCCAAATCTTTCAACTATAGGTACTTCTCCGAAATGTCACACACCTGTTCTTCATCCAAATCAATGGATTTTGATCCAATCCACCTTGGTAATTTATTTGCCTTCCTATGTTTTCTTCTCTTATGTGATTTGATTTTGAGTTCCAGAGTCACCAACTTGAAGCTCTTCCTTATCAGTCTCTGCTGGTTTTCCGTGTTCTTCTCTAAAGATCCTCTTCTCTCTCAGACGAGTTCATTGTACAACATCGGCATAGCTTAATGGTAAGTCCACCTTCTCCCTCATCATTTTATTCTTGACTTGTTCACGTCTCTGTTTAACTTTTGCAAAATCTAATTTCACAACATAGCTAACATTTTCAACCTTTCATGCTTATTCTTCGTTTGGATGCAAACATCATATCTTTCTATCCTATCCTCCATACTCGGTGAGTTGTTCTTGATCTGGTTTATATCCTCTTCGCATATTGCCTTGAGATCCTCAACTTCTTAATCCTTCGAATTAATCTCATTAGCTATCATTTATTGATTCTCACTTGTTGAGTGTTTTTGATTTTTGACCTTATCTTCCACATCTTCTACCATCAATAAATAGGACTGGTTCCTTTGCTTATCACGACTTGATTCTCCTTCTTGAATATCATGGATCACTTTGTCATTTGTTACTTCTTCAATCACACAACGTAACATATTTCCTTCTTTATTTTCTTAAAGATTTTCATATTCATCATTCTCATGGGCTTCACCATGAGCTCCAAGTCTAGTTTCTAGCTTCTTCTCAGGTGATGTTTCTCCATTTTGTCTTTCTTTTTTCAACTTTTGGAACTCAATTGAATAGCAACCATCTGTCAAGAGTGCTTTCAATAACTTCTTCCCTTCTAGATTAGTGATTGTGCATCCTAATCCATTAAACATAAATACATAATCCCATAGCCACTGCTCATTAGTTGAGGAATACTTAGATAGTTTTGTGTCAAGCTAGGCACACAAGGACATTCCTTATTGCCTTTTTTCCTGTTTCAGTCATCACTGTGACCGTACCTGTTCCCTTAGCTTGAATAGCTTCACCAATGCATAAACTCACTCTTTCCCTATTGCCTTTGTTTAACTGTGAGAACCAAAAATTTTCTTTGGCCATGTGACACGTAGCTCCACTGTCAATCGACCAAGCATTTTTATTACTTGTGATTTGGTCATGAATTGTTGTAAACAACACTTCTTGTTGGTTGTCTTGTTCTTGGTCTTGCATATTCATTTGGACTTGCATTTGTGGCTTGCATCTGAGTTTGGTTATGCTTGCGCCTACTATCTCTAGCATAGTGCTATTGTTTTCCACATATATAACAACCTCCTCTTGGTCCGAATTGAGTGTTATGTTGAGAGTTAGCAGTATTGTTCCTATAGTAGCATTCCTCATCACTATGGTTGTTCCTCTTGCATCCATTGCACCATTTCTGTTGAGATGACTCATATCTGGTTACTCCTTGCATGTTTTGAGTGCGTTGGAACCTTTGAAATCTTGCTGCAAATGCCCCCTTTGCATTTCCACTGTTCCTATCATCCAATCTTTTCGCTTGACCTTGTAATGCATTGACTACCTCAGCCACTGTTATGGTTGCAAGGTCCTTTGTCTGCTCTATGACTCCCACATATGAGCCAAACCTCTCTTGAAAGGAGCACAATATCTTATAAACAACTATACTCTCTAGTAACTCTTCCCCATGAGATCTCATTTCATTTCCCAGCTCAACTACCTTTTTTGTGAACTCTACAATTGTCTCTCTCATCTTGTTTCAGGTTGTAAAAGTTAGCTCTTAGTCTCTGTAGCATTATCATGGACCCTTTTGTTATCTGCTTGAAATTTGAGCTTCAACACCTCCCATGCATCTCTTCAGGTTTCAGCCACAGAGAAGTAAGTACTAAGACCCTCTGGCAAAGTCTAGAGGTCGCTGGTTCGAGGGACATCCCTTGAGAGGGGACCATATAAAATGCTCTGGTCCTTTGCCTGAGGGGATGTGCGGGTCTAGGCCCATAACCTTTAAGTAATTCAAAAAAAAAAAATGAGTACTAAATATCTCCTCAATAACAACACTAAACAATAGTTGTAAGGCTGTTTGATCTTTCATTTCAAGTTTTTCTCATTCCCCTAATCTCTTTTTCTCATCTGGTGTAGGTTTGGACAGTTTAGGTGACTCAGGAACTCCTTCCATTACAATCTTCCACAATCCTTTAGATTTCAGTAATGCCTTCATCTTTATGACCCACACACGCTATAATTTTTCTTATCACACAATGGAACCACTTGAAGATTCTGCATCTCTACTTACTACAGGTAAGAGATTCGAAATTACCTTAAGTTTTAGCTTCTTGTTTCTTGCTGAGCTTTTCTAACTCGACTTGTGCATGCTGTCTTCTTTTGTGCATGAGACTTGACTCTACAAACTCCAAAATCGACATAGCTCTGATACCATGTTGTTTTGTACTGAAGGAAAAAATTTTAGCCGCTTAGAACTTACTATTTCACAACTTCTCTTATCTTAGTTTTACCATTACAACACATACTAATACCAAAAAATGACCTAGGTTTACTAGTTGTTTCTTAATATAACCGAGACCGATTAACAGTTTGGGCCTTAATAATGTTCATTGCTCAATGGCCTTAATTCCACATCCTCTTTTGTCATAGAAATATTTGACTCTTTTTCTTCCCTGGTTGTTCCAACACGTCTTCTCTTCTTTCTAGTTGCTTCATATCTCCTCCTCCTTTTTGTATTTTCTCTTGCAGTTATGGATTGAGCAAAGAGTCAATCTCCAACATATCTAACTAAACAAAAAAAAGTAACGTTTTGCCAAAAAAAAAAACAAACAAATGGGCCTTTAATTTAGTTCAAGTCTGTACTAACCCTATCTCTCTTTTAACAATTTATCTAGTTCACACGTAAACAGACGGTGTCAACAACACAATTTTGAATTTTCTATCATTTCATTAAAATTGCCCATTAAACAACTTTCGTAACGTCATGGAGATGTTAGTGACAGTTTCACAATGCTCTCTATCTAGGAGATGTTAAAGAATGTATTAAGATACTTATTTGAGAAATCAGTTAGGATATTGTAAAATATGATTGTACCAAATCATATTTCTTAATATGTGATTTGATTGCATATATTTGGGAAGATTTATATCTATGTTTAAGGATATATCTTTGTGTATATATAGAGTCTTTATGGCCATTAATAATAAACAAGAAAACTTTTCCAAATTATGTTTTCTTAACAAAATCTCTAAAATTGTTTTTGGTTATTCTTTCTCTTCTTCTACTTTTCCAACAAACAGAGTCCCTCTATGTCGTCAGTTTAATCGAAGGTTATCAGGTTAATTCATTGTAGTTATAAATTTTCAACCAAAAATAAATAAAAACTTAATTAGGTTTAAACTACAGCATAATACTTTATTGTAAACTACATATTATAATAAGCTATCTAAAAGCGATAACATTAGAACGCAAGAAAACGTATGAATTGTGAACCGTAAGCACAAGTACACAACGTTAGACCACTCAAACTTTCCCCAAACTTGACCGCTGGGACGGTTTTCAAGGGCAATCAATTGTATCAAACTATTCCAAGGTAAATGGTAATCGAATATATAAAATTCTTTGGACTAGATATTCTACACTTGCATACTTTCGGGTTTATCCAAATATTTTACGTTAAAATTGTGACGACTCAAGTCCAAGGTTAAATCTTCAAGTTGGGACTTGGGACGACCACAGACCTCATATGGACTATGCTTGTCATGACGGAAAGCAGCAACTGTATGTACATAGTCTCATACCGATGAGGTATCTCCTCTCTTTATATGGAAGTGTACTTAGGTTGAAAAGTAAAAACGTTTATGAAATTTCTAAACCGGATAAATGGCCTACTTTTACCTATAAACTAAGTGAATTAGCAGCACTATGTAAGAGGAATACACTGTTTTGTTTTATTACGCTTATGTTCTTAATTGGTTTTAAATTAAATAGAGCGTATATTTGTTTTCAATGATAAATAAAGTGTGTTTGTGACAAAAGAAAAACTAGATAAACTTTAAACGGTCATGTATTCGTTATCCAATTCACATATATCAAACTAAAATTTCGAACATTATACGAATTTTATTTACACCTAATCAATTTTTAAAAGAATTATATGTACATTTTCAAATGCTGCACTTAAATATACGTACAGATTCCGCAGAACATATGTTTGAAGAAAGCTCAAAATCTATTTGAGAGAAATAAATTAATATAGTTATGGCCAGAGAAAATGTTTTATATAATTAATACAGTCTCATGCATGGTTGTGTCCAATGTCCATCCAAAAAAGCACAAGCAAAAAACATGTCGAGACAAGAGCGAGGTTCTTGGACAGATGATCATGCACTCTTTAGTATCAGATTCAGTGATATTTCAACTCTTCTTTTTCCTAATATATAATCTTTAAAAAAAAAAAAAAGTAAAGCTTTCTATAGGGTATAAAGTTGGCTACATACACCTCTAAGTTATTCTCTCTATAATAAACTTAGTGGGTATAAAACATAAAGCTTCTTTATGTAAAAGAAAGATATGTATGTTCCTTTTCTTCAATGATATTATTATTTAAACTATATATTTTCTTTTCGTATAATGCATCTATCTGATTCTGATTTTTGATCGTGTACAAAAAAACATGAACCCTTCTTTTGTTTTTATAAGCCTATCAATAATTTCAGTCTTTCAACTTGCAAGCTTCTTCCTTCTTCCTGATCTCTTTTTTCTCCCAACCCCAAAATAATTGATCTCTCTTTTCTTGCAACCTAAGGTAGCTTCTCTAGGTTTACTTTTGCTCTTCCCTGAAATGCATCTCAACTTTTTCACCTTTTGTGTTCTCTTCTTCTTCTTCTTCTTTTGCTTCAGCAATAACCAATCATGGGGATTGATGAGTTCGAACCAACAACCTAAGTTCTTTNCTCTTTATATGGAAGTGTACTTAGGTTGAAAAGTAAAAACGTTTATGAAATTTCTAAACCGGATAAATGGCCTACTTTTACCTATAAACTAAGTGAATTAGCAGCACTATGTAAGAGGAATACACTGTTTTGTTTTATTACGCTTATGTTCTTAATTGGTTTTAAATTAAATAGAGCGTATATTTGTTTTCAATGATAAATAAAGTGTGTTTGTGACAAAAGAAAAACTAGATAAACTTTAAACGGTCATGTATTCGTTATCCAATTCACATATATCAAACTAAAATTTCGAACATTATACGAATTTTATTTACACCTAATCAATTTTTAAAAGAATTATATGTACATTTTCAAATGCTGCACTTAAATATACGTACAGATTCCGCAGAACATATGTTTGAAGAAAGCTCAAAATCTATTTGAGAGAAATAAATTAATATAGTTATGGCCAGAGAAAATGTTTTATATAATTAATACAGTCTCATGCATGGTTGTGTCCAATGTCCATCCAAAAAAGCACAAGCAAAAAACATGTCGAGACAAGAGCGAGGTTCTTGGACAGATGATCATGCACTCTTTAGTATCAGATTCAGTGATATTTCAACTCTTCTTTTTCCTAATATATAATCTTTAAAAAAAAAAAAAAGTAAAGCTTTCTATAGGGTATAAAGTTGGCTACATACACCTCTAAGTTATTCTCTCTATAATAAACTTAGTGGGTATAAAACATAAAGCTTCTTTATGTAAAAGAAAGATATGTATGTTCCTTTTCTTCAATGATATTATTATTTAAACTATATATTTTCTTTTCGTATAATGCATCTATCTGATTCTGATTTTTGATCGTGTACAAAAAAACATGAACCCTTCTTTTGTTTTTATAAGCCTATCAATAATTTCAGTCTTTCAACTTGCAAGCTTCTTCCTTCTTCCTGATCTCTTTTTTCTCCCAACCCCAAAATAATTGATCTCTCTTTTCTTGCAACCTAAGGTAGCTTCTCTAGGTTTACTTTTGCTCTTCCCTGAAATGCATCTCAACTTTTTCACCTTTTGTGTTCTCTTCTTCTTCTTCTTCTTTTGCTTCAGCAATAACCAATCATGGGGATTGATGAGTTCGAACCAACAACCTAAGTTCTTTAAACTCATGAAAAACTCTCTCTTCGGCGACGCTTTGTCCTCTTGGAATGTTTCTGACGACGTTGGTACTAACTATTGTGACTTCATCGGAGTAAGATGTGACGGTCAAGGACTCGTAACTGATCTTGACCTTTCCGGTTGGTCGCTCTCCGGGGTTTTCCCAGATGGGATTTGCTCTTACTTCCCAAACCTTCGTGTTCTACGTCTCTCTCGCAACCATCTCAACAGCAGCAGTAGCTTCCTTAGCACCATCCCTAGCTGTTCTCTGCTTCGAGAGCTAAACATGAGCTCTCTTTATCTCAAAGGAACTCTCCCTGATTTCTCATCAATGAAAGCTTTAAGAGTCATCGACATGTCTTGGAACCACTTCACCGGTAGCTTCCCTTTCTCGATTTTCAATCTCACTGATCTAGAGTATCTCAACTTCAATGAGAATCCAGAGCTCGACCTCTGGACTCTACCTGATTCTGTCTCTAAGCTCACGAAGCTCACACACATGCTCCTGATGACGTGTATGCTCCATGGTAACATCCCAAGATCCATTGGTAACTTGAGTTCTCTTGTTGATCTTGAACTTAGCGGAAACTTTCTCTCCGGTGAGATTCCAAAAGAAATTGGGAACCTTTCCAACCTAAGGCAGCTTGAGCTTTACTACAACTATCACTTAACCGGGAGTATACCAGAGGAAATCGGTAAACTCAAGAACCTTACGGATATTGATATCTCGGTTAGTAGATTAACCGGAAGCATACCGGATTCAATCTGTAGTCTTCCGAAACTACGAGTGCTTCAGCTCTACAACAACAGTTTGACTGGTGAGATTCCCAAGTCACTTGGAAACTCAAGAACCTTGAAAATATTGTCTCTCTACGACAACTACTTAACCGGTGAACTCCCGCCAAATCTCGGATCTTCCTCGCCTATGATCGCTCTTGATGTCTCGGAGAATCGCCTCTCAGGTCCTCTTCCGGCTCATGTTTGCAAATCCGGTAAGCTTTTGTACTTTCTTGTCCTACAAAACCGTTTCTCTGGTTCAATCCCTGAGACTTATGGGAACTGCAAGACCCTCATACGGTTCCGTGTTGCGAGCAACTGCCTCGTGGGAACCATACCACAAGGAGTTATGTCTCTGCCTCATGTCTCCATCATCGACTTGGCTTACAACTCCTTGTTCGGTCCAATACCTAACGCTATTGGAGGCGCTTGGAATTTGTCAGAGCTGTTTATGCAGGGTAACAGAATCTCCGGTGTTATGCCTCACGAGATCTCTCATGCCACCAATCTTGTGAAGCTTGATCTCAGTAACAATCAATTGTCTGGTCCAATACCTTCAGAAATCGGAAGACTGAGGAAACTGAACTTACTTGTGCTGCAAGGCAACCGTCTTGACTCTTCCATACCTGAATCGCTTTCTAATCTCAGATCTCTCAACGTTCTAGATCTTTCCAGTAATCTTCTTACCGGAAGAATCCCTGAAGACCTCTCTGAGTTGCTCCCAACCTCGATAAATTTCTCCAACAACCGGCTCTCTGGTCCCATCCCTGTCTCATTAATAAGAGGAGGTCTTGTAGAAAGCTTTTCGGATAACCCTAATCTCTGTGTTCCTCCAACTGCTGGTTCATCGGATTTGAAGTTTCCAATGTGTCAAGAGCCTCGCGGGAAGAAGAAGCTGAGCTCCATATGGGCAATCCTTGTCTCAGTCTTCATCCTAGTCCTAGGGTGCATCATGTTTTACTTGAGACAACGGATGAGTAAAAACAGAGCAGTGATAGAGCAAGACGAGACCTTAGCATCTTCTTACTTCTCTTACGACGTTAAGAGTTTCCACCGCATAAGTTTCGACCAAAGGGAGATTCTCGAATCTCTTGTCGACAAGAACATAGTAGGTCATGGTGGTTCGGGTACTGTCTACAGAGTAGAGCTTAAATCCGGGGAAGTAGTTGCGGTGAAGAAACTATGGAGCCAAAGCAGCAAAGACTCAGCTTCCGAAGACAAAATGCATTTGAACAAGGAGTTGAAAACCGAAGTTGAGACCCTCGGGAGCATTCGCCATAAGAACATTGTGAAACTCTTCAGCTATTTCTCAAGTTTGGATTGTAGTCTTCTGGTGTACGAGTACATGCCTAATGGTAACTTATGGGACGCTCTTCACAAAGGCTTTGTTCATCTCGAGTGGCGTACTCGTCATCAAATCGCGGTCGGAGTAGCTCAAGGATTGGCTTACCTTCACCATGATCTCTCACCACCGATCATTCATCGCGACATCAAATCGACAAACATCTTATTGGATGTAAACTATCAGCCTAAAGTTGCTGATTTTGGCATTGCAAAAGTGTTACAAGCTAGAGGGAAAGATTCAACCACGACAGTTATGGCTGGCACCTATGGTTACTTGGCCCCAGGTGATATATATTACCTCTTTATACCTTATATTATGAAACATTAAAATGATTTACAATGGAAATACAAACACAATTAGACCTAAGCTTAATATGATCGCCATAGTAACTTAAAAAAGAAAAGAAAGGTCTTTTATTTATTGTTACAAGTAAACGATTTTGCTAAATTTGATCATTTATTTTCATGGTGTTAATTATAATTAATTTTATCGAAATATTTTTATTTAACTATCTTTCAACAATTCTAAAAATTTCTTTTGATAGTGTTTTTATTTGTAAAATGTAGTTCAATTTGTTTTTCCATACTAACGAATTGATGATATGCATTTGGAAATGGCAGAATATGCGTACTCATCCAAAGCAACGATCAAATGCGACGTGTACAGTTTCGGGGTTGTGTTAATGGAGCTCATCACAGGGAAGAAACCGGTGGATTCGTGTTTCGGGGAGAACAAAAACATAGTGAACTGGGTGTCAACAAAGATTGACACAAAAGAAGGATTGATGGAGACACTAGACAAGAGATTAGCCGAATCATCGAGAGCCGATATGATAAATGCCTTGCGTGTGGCTATCCGTTGTACCAGCAGAACTCCAACAATCCGTCCTACCATGAACGAAGTCGTCCAGCTTCTCATCGACGCAGCGCCTCAAGGAGGACCTGACATGACCTCTAAATCCACAACAAAGATTAAAGATTTAGTACTATCATCAGATCATCTCACACAAACAAGACTCTAGTCTCATGCTTTCTTGATGGAGAGGTGTAGCAACAGTTCGTATAACTTCTAAGATATCCTGTATTTAAATATATATCATAGAAGAAACTGCTTATATATAGTCTTTAAATACTTCTACATGTATTTTAACATCTATCCTTTAAAGACTTTAATTATTTCCGGTTTTGCTTCTCCGATTTCTAATCAACATGTAAGCAAGAATACTATATATGGATCGATGATCATCATTCAGACTAGAATTTTATAGCTGCTTCAAAATAACGCATAGACTCTGAATGTCTATATGTAGTAGACCCACTAAATGAATCATGATAATTTACAAGCTCTTTTTTTTTNAAAGCTTTTCGGATAACCCTAATCTCTGTGTTCCTCCAACTGCTGGTTCATCGGATTTGAAGTTTCCAATGTGTCAAGAGCCTCGCGGCAAGAAGAAGCTGAGATCCATCTGGGCAATCCTTGTCTCAGTCTTCATCCTAGTCCTAGGGGGCATCATGTTTTACTTGAGACAACGGATGAGTAAAAACAGAGCTGTGATAGAGCAAGACGAGACCTTAGCATCTTCTTACTTCTCTTACGACGTCAAGAGTTTCCACCGCATAAGTTTCGACCAAAGGGAGATTCTCGAAGCTCTCGTCGACAAGAACATAGTAGG
Organism: Camelina sativa; assembly: GCF_000633955.1. NCBI lineage: Eukaryota > Viridiplantae > Streptophyta > Magnoliopsida > Brassicales > Brassicaceae > Camelina > Camelina sativa. The sequence goes on along the minus strand of NC_025702.1, from coordinate 9,620,822 downwards.
TCATGGTGGTTCGGGTACGGTCTACAGAGTAGAGCTTAAATCCGGAGAAGTAGTTGCGGTGAAGAAATTATGGAGCCAAAGCAGCAAAGACTCAGCTTCTGAAGACAAAATGCATTTGAACAAGGAGCTGAAAACCGAAGTTGAGACCCTCGGGAGCATTCGCCATAAGAACATCGTGAAACTCTTCAGCTATTTCTCAAGTTTGGATTGTAGTCTTTTGGTGTACGAGTACATGCCTAATGGTAACTTATGGGACGCTCTTCACAAAGGCTTTGTTCATCTCGAGTGGCGTACTCGTCATCAAATTGCGGTCGGAGTAGCTCAAGGATTGGCATACCTTCACCATGATCTCTCACCGCCAATCATTCATCGTGACATCAAATCCACAAACATCTTGTTGGATGTAAACTATCAGCCTAAAGTTGCTGATTTTGGCATTGCAAAGGTGTTACAGGCTAGAGGAAAAGATTCAACCACAACCGTTATGGCTGGCACCTATGGTTACTTGGCCCCAGGTGATATATAATACCTCTTTAAACCTTATATTATGAAACTTTACAATGCTTTTAAACAATGGAAATGTTATTATAATGAGACCTAAGCTAATTATGATAGCCATAGTAACTTGAAATAACAAAATGAAAATGGTCGTTTTTGAAATTGTAACAAGTAAACCATTATACTAATTTGGATAATTTATTTTCATGGGGTTAATATTATAATTTTTAATGATTTTTTTTTTCGACTTTAATCTTTTTTAAGAATTCTATAAATTTCATTTAATTGTGTGTTTTTTGTTTGCAATTTGTTTTTACTAACCACTTGATGATATGCATTTGGAAATGGCAGAATATGCGTACTCATCCAAAGCAACGATCAAGTGCGACGTATACAGTTTCGGGGTTGTGTTAATGGAGCTCATCACAGGGAAAAAACCGGTGGATTCATGTTTCGGGGAGAACAAAAACATAGTGAACTGGGTGTCAACAAAGATTGACACAAAAGAAGGATTGATTGAGACACTAGACAAAAGATTAGCCGAATCATCGAGAGCCGATATGATCAACGCCTTGCGTGTGGCTATCCGTTGTACCAGCAGAACTCCAACAATCCGTCCTACCATGAACGAAGTCGTCCAGCTTCTCATCGACGCAGCGCCTCAAGGAGGACCTGACATGACCTCTAAATCCACAACAAAGATTAAAGATTTAGTACTATCATCAGATCATCTCACACAAACAAGACTCTAGTCTCATGCTTTCTTGATGGAGAGGTGTAGCAACAGTTCGTATAACTTCTAAGATATCCTGTATTTAAATATATATCATAGAAGAAACTGCTTATATATAGTCTTTAAATACTTCTACATGTATTTTAACATCTATCCTTTAAAGACTTTAATTATTTCCGGTTTTGCTTCTCCGATTTCTAATCAACATGTAAGCAAGAATACTATATATGGATCGATGATCATCATTCAGACTAGAATTTTATAGCTGCTTCAAAATAACGCATAGACTCTGAATGTCTATATGTAGTAGACCCACTAAATGAATCATGATAATTCACAAGTTCTTTTTTTTTTGTGGACTTTTAATTCGTCATTCTTCTTTATTCATCAGTGAGTGGAACTTCTTTTTCGATTGCATGGCATGGAAGTGGATTCTTGATTCTCATTTTTATAAATAAACCTAAAAAGGGGAAAAAGTAATATATAGGCTATACATACTTATGTGTGTGTGTCTATATATATTCATCAATATGATCCGAATACGTATGATCGATCTATGAGTCGCATCGTCATATTTGTCTCTATATCTCAACAATGGGACAAAGGAGAAAAAGCAAGAGAATCATATTTTTTTTTTCTGTCATGCTTTTCAATTATAATATTTAAAATTGTTTGAAAATTTCTATCAATATGCGATAGTGAAATTATACGAGTTATATCACTTCTTAATTAATCAAACAATGGTTCCTAAACAATAGATATGGATTTATGTATATTATGTTAATTGTTTCTCATTGATTTATACAATATAAATATGACAACCATTATGTAATTGTTTCATGTTTCGAGTAAAGTCTATAATAGATACTTGTGTCTTGCAAATATAATGCCTCCATTGTGTTTTCTTAATTAAATACGTAGCCTAATGGCTTGTCTTAACAAGTTTTTGCAAACGTGTTTGAATAGCATATGTATTAAAATTATTTCCATATAGCACCTTTTTAATAAATTATTATCTAGTTAAAGGCAACTTTAAAGGAGGCTCTAATGACGATGATAAAGCTGACTCATGAAGAGATAACAACAATAAATCAGAAATAAAAAGAAGTATATCAGGAAAATGGATGAACACATTTTACTCGAAAAAAAAGAATATGAATTTATGACCCTTTTTATAAGCAATTTAAGTAGAAAGCCCTTTATCATAATTAAGGTATATTTCAAAACCTTAAAAAAATTAGTATAGATTTCAAAGTTTCTACTAAATTTGAATTATGTATTCATATTATTCCAAAAGAAAAATAATATTCCCTTGGTTCACAAATAGAATCATTTTGACATATTGCACACAAATTAAGAAAAACTTGAATTATACATATATGCCTTTATTTAATAAATAATTAATCATTAAAATTTAATATAAAGAGCTTTGGGTTAAGGATAAAATAAAAACTTTAATGTAAAATCACATTGGAAAAAGTAACATTTTTTGTAAAACAAAGAAAAAAAATGTAGAATGACATTTTTTTAAAACAGAAGAAATATTAATATTTTATCGATAAATTTTTACAAAAAAAATATGATAAGCCATAAATCTTCTCACTAGAAGTGAACGACCATAGTATGATAGCTTTATCGTAACAACGATTTTGGTTGATATATAAATGAGTTCTTCTCCCTTTGGCTAACAAACTTACTGAAGAATAATTTTTTAGCGAATAACAGAATTTTATCCGATAAATGTTTGTAGCATAAAATGTAAAATATTCTGAACACTATATGCTAAGGTTAAAAGGTATTTCCTATTTCATTTTCGGAAAACACACAGTTGGGTTTTATGTCAAAAGACTAATTTGAATAATAAGATTCTAGTAGTCAAAGAAATGTTTTTATTTTGTCTCCGAACGAATAAGTCCTGTAAAATAAAAATTTTAGGGGTGTGAATTAGATATGAATAAGACATATACATGAAGAAGAAAAAAAAGATTTTTAGAGGAGAGTGTGACCATTCTAAATTAGTTTCATTCTTCAAGTTGGAGAGGATTGTGACCATTTTTGTCCAAGATTCCTGCAAATTCACCCTTTATGGCCTATCTTAGAATCTCAATATGGGGAATATTTTATTTCATTTAATGTAAAAAAAACACAAACCAAAAGGAAATATTTTTAGTCATGCTAAATGAAGTAACCACCACAAGTAATGTTACCAAAATTTTAGTGAGAAAAACAAAAAACTATTTAAAGTTTTTAAACGGATCAATCATTATTGTACTTGAAGAGCTGATCATTGATTTGGATTCTCGGAAATGAATCGTGGTGGTGTGAGTATATGATTCTACTAAGTTGCTCTATTAAGGGTCCACACAAAGACGAATAC